>NW_025109906.1:189808-314654 GCF_011392965.1 Frieseomelitta varia | reverse complement strand
AAATTTCTATTCCAGACAAATATAATATAAATTATAATAATATATAATATACTATAATAATTATAATTGTATATTATTATAATATAAATTATAATAATTATAGTTATATATTATTATAATATAAATTATAGTAATTATAATTATGTATCATTATAATATAAACTATAATGATTATAATTCTATATCATTGTAATATAAATTAATAAAAATTACAATTAATAAAATTATAAAAAGAGGAAGTTCGAGCTGTTGGCTAGATTTAAGATGACAGTCGAGTGCAAAGGAGTGTAAACAGAAGTTCTGCTCGATCACAGTTCGTTCGACAACGAGAGACAAAGTATCGTTTTCAGGACGCGATAATTCTTCGTTTCGAAATCCTTGTTGCAAACGTTTTGTCCGTCGTTTTAAAGCGCGTTAAAAATCCTCGCCGGCATGGTGATACTTAGTGTACCGTTTCGTTAACATCGCCTACGATCTTCCGGCGTTGTAAGTACGTGTACCTTTGTACGGTTACCTGTCTGCCGTTCTAAATAGCCGCGGTGTAATTAACAACGGCAATAACTTGTTAACTGGCCAATAAAATGGCCGAGGAATCGCGGATTGTTGCTCGTTTAATTCACGGTTGGATCCCAGAGGCGAACACGGTGGAACACATTGCGCGCGAATTAAACGCTATTTAAACGAAAGAATGCTTGGGGACATCGACGAGAGAATGGAACCTTCGATCTTACATTTTACGATAATTGGCGGTGGCGGTGTTGATAGGTTCGACGACTATTCGACGTGAAACTTCACACTGCAGATTTATCATCTGACTTTATTTCTCCTCTGTTAAGTTTGGATTAAATTTCTCTCACAATTGGAAATATACATGTCAGTGGTTTCTCTCTTTATCTATGTAGATCTTGGGAAATTTTATTTTATTTTATTTACAATACGCGTCACATCGAGTCTAATTTTAATTAATAATTAATTAATAATACATATGAAGATTATAATATAATATAATAATTAATAATATAATATAATAATATTATTATAATATGATAATATTATATAATAATATTAATAATATAATTAAATATTATTATATAATAATTATATATTATTATATAATAATATTTAATTATATTATTAATATAATATTTCATTATATTAATAATATTATAAATAATATAATAATATTATTATAATATAATAATTAATAATAATTTTCTACTTTCATACGTGATTATATTGTTTATGATTTTTGCTATACGTTGTTATATAATGTAGAGTTTTGAAGTAACGTTTGCCAGTTAGGTGTCTCACCTAAGTTATGTCTCACCACCTCAGATATCTTCGTTTCTTTACAGAGATGCGAAAAAAATTTTTATTAATGAAAGTCACTCGGTACAGAGAATGTAATTTCTCAATTATGGCTCTCTCTGTATTGAACAATTCCTTTATATCTTCAAAAAAACAACGGAGATAGTTGAGGTAAACTCAGGTAAACTCAGGTGTGTTCTATCTTTGATCTAGTATTAATTAATTACTAGAAAATCACTATATTGAAGATGTTTGCGTGCTTCTTAAAAATAGTGACAACAACTTTCCATTTCTTCCTTATTTCTAATTTTTTGTTTTCTTCTTTTCCTTAACATCACTCAGTGTATTTCCATTCAAATTAATATTCTCTGTGGAACATTCATCGAGATTTTCCCTTTCCCTTTCTATAATTTAGGTCTTAAATATTTTGGGAATTATTTGCCCGTGTTTGACAATTATTTTAACAGCTCTTTCCAGTTTATATTCTTCTGTCCTGATTGTTTAGTAATTCAGACAAATGATTCCTTTCATTTCTTTTTTTTTTTTCTTTGTTTCTCACTTCCATATCTGTTTATTACAAACAAACTCATTTAGTTTGCAATTACACTCACGTGTCATGAATTCTAAACTGAATTTTGAAATAAATTTGAATAAATTATTTATAAATTATTTTTTATGAATTTGAAATAAATTATTTATTTTGAAATAAAAAAATTTTGACTGGGTAGGTCAGAAGAAATGGAAACAAAGAATGTGCCGTTTAAGGGGGTTGTTCTAGTGTGAACTTTTGAAAAACAATTTTTTTTTTTTGCATACTCTCAAAGGACATAGTTTCAAAAATAAATCTCTGCAATGTTACATGTGAACTCCTAAAGTTAACGAAGTTATGGTTGTTTGAATGACGCGACGACCAGCTATACTAAACTTTAAAGGCATTTCTCATGGAAACTATGTTTTTCAGAACGGTGTCCATGATATCTCAAAATCTACTTGACCAATTGACTCAAAATTTTAAGTGCGCATTTAGTATATGTGTGACCATAGCCACCTACCAGAATCAACCAAAAAATTTTATTTTTTATATTTTTTTAGGCTTCCAGAAGTTCAACAAGAAACATGCAAAAATCGATAATCGAACTTCAAAGTGTCGCCACTTTTTTAATTACCGACTTTTTTCTTTTGTTTCGTTACCTGCTATACTCAAACTCATACTGATTAAGGAACATTCACGTTTTTTTTATTTCCGACAAGCATAATGGCCAGAATAATCATGGACACCGTGAGACGACCTTTTTTAAAAGCGACTATGTTTGAGAGTATGCAGCGCCACTAATTTTGACTCTTTTCGTCCCAAAAAATTTTAAAACGTCGTTGAAATATGTACAAATAAATCTTGTCAATTTAACTGCAAAAAGTGTAATAGTTTCTTTGCAAAAAATTCCCTAACAAAGTTAAAAGAAACACGCACTTCACGCTAGGATACACTCTTAAACGGTGTTAGATATAGTGTGAGCTAATCGGATGTAGATTCGAGTGTAGCCAACGCCCACGGTTACCTCTTCTTTTCTTACGAACCCGGTGGAAAAGAGTGCCGCAGAAATTGGCGGGGTTTCGCGCCCCAAAGGCGCAGCTTCAGGAAGAAGGTTCGTAAAAACGGTTCGCGGCTAAACCTGTAATTAGGACACCTCCGCGTGATTCTAATTGGGGGCCTCGGTTTCCCATAAATCTCCGCCCGTTACAGGGGTCACGTTCAAACGAACCCCGAGAAAGATTCTGGGACCTTAAATCATTTTGGAAAATCGAAGCCTCGTTAACAACGTGCTAACAGAATCGAGATCGGCGAAACTCGCGTTGCTTTTCGTTAAATCTGTTAACCAGCCTCGAGTCCGAATCGAATTTATTTATTAATCCAGCGATCGTAATGAAATTTGTTGCCACCAGAATGGAAAGGAAATGATTATGGAACGACAATTATGTTTCTAATTACGAGTTACGAGAAAAGTGCTCTCCGTTCTCGAGGAGGGACAATTATGTATTTTGATTGTTTGTAACTGGACTGTGATTTCTTGTGTTTATTATTTTATGTTTATTATTATGCGACTTTTTGTGTTTATTATTTTATGTTTATTATGCAACTTTTTATGTTTATTATGCAACTTTTTTTATGTTTATTATTTTATGTTTAATATGCGACTTTTCACATTTATTATTTTGTGTTTATTATGCAACTTTTTATGTTTATTATTTTGTTTATTATGCAACTTTTCACGTTCATTATTTTATGTTTATTATACAATTTTTTGCCTATTATTTTGTGTTTATTATGCAACTTTTCACGTTTATTATTATTATGTTTATTATGTAACTTCTCATGTTTACTATGCAACTTTTTAGGTAATATACTATGAATAGCAGTATAAAAATTTAATATATATTTACGCATATAGTAAGCAAAGTTTATAAATTTAACATATACCAACTTATACTATATAATACTACAATTATAATTATTATACTATATTATACTATATTATATACTAATATAAAAATATAATATAAAAATATAATAGTATAAAGTATAAAAAAATATAATAGTATATAGAACAATAAAATAAAATAATATATAAAAATTATAATTATACTATACATACCAGTATAAAAATTTAATATGTACCAATGTATACTATATAATACTACAATTATAATTATTATACTAAATTATACTATATTGTATACTAGTATAAAATATAATATAGTACAGTATAATATAGTATAATCATAAATCATATAGTATAATATAGTATAATATAGTATAGTCATAATATAGTATAATATGGTATAATATAGTATAATCATAATATAGTATAATATAGTATAATATAGTATAATCATAAAAATATCACAATAACATCATAAAAATCTGAAAGAAAGAATTTATAATCGATAAGAATTGACAATTTCAAACTATATTACGATGCATTTTCGATATACACCCGATACATGCCACGTATGTACGTGCATACATCGCCAAGTGGATTTCTTTGCATAGAGATGGAGGCAAAAGCTGCAACATAATAATGGCCGTTCAGAGAGTATCGGGATCGATAGATCGATCGGCGGTCACGCTCAGAACTCGGGACAGTTCCTGGTGGAGGTTCATTTGACGTAAATTACTCGTATTCATTATGATTGACCAATTTTGAAATAACGTCCCGGTCGTGAAACTGGCTATCTCGATGCTGAAACTTGTCGCTCGATTGTCGGGCATGATTTACCCTTTCGAAAAATCGAAATCAACACATGGACAGAGGACGAGGAAGTGATAGCTCGGACGATACGTCAGTGTGCATCATTCATCGCCTTGCTTCTCACATATATAGCGTGTATGCGAACACAGTGTGTAATGACTCGTCATTATTCACCGTGATTTTCTTTTCTTTTTTTTTTTCTTTTTTTGGGGGGGGGGGGGGGAACACGGTATTTTAGATGGAATGCGCAAAGACTTTGTGAAATATATTGAGGAGGCACGTGACTTCGATGGAAGAACGTCGTCGGGTTCAACAAACAAAATTTCTTCTGAGAAATTGCAAATTAAATTGCAAAACTGAATTTTCGTGATGAAAGTGTATGGACATGCACTCGATGAGAAATTGTCGATACTTCGAATCGTCAGATCGTCGCGAAGTAAAATAATATAGCAATCCAGTTGGTTTTATTGGCGGAGGGTGAAATAATTTTTGTCAACTCTAAATTCGTTTTTTTAAAAGCATCTTTTTCTACATCGTGTAGGATAGTTCCGTTGTCGAAAATTGTAAAAATTCAAATACCCCCGGAATCATTGAAAGAAATTTTGTTCGCGACTGGATCTACTATGATCGATCTTGAAATTCGCTTGAAATTTAATGTATGATTCCTTTTTCCACTGTCTCATTGAATCTTGAACGTTATAAATTTATATTATATATAAATATATATTATATGTAAATTTATATTATATATGTTAACGTTAAAAATTATATATTATATATTATTTTATTATTAATTATTTATTATACATTATTGTATTATATTTATATTATATATCATTTTATTATTAATTATTTATTATACATTATAATATTATATTTATATTATTAACTATTTATTATACATTATTATACTATATTTATATTATATATTATTTTATTATTAACTATTTATTATACATTATTATACTATATTTATATTATATATTATTTTATTATTAATTATTTATTATACATTATTATATTATATTTATATTATATATTATTTTATTATTAATTATTTATTATATATTATTATATTATATTATATATTTATTATACATTATAAATGACATTTAATTATATATTATTATATTCTATTATATTATATTATATAATTATTATAAATTATAAATTACATTTAATTATACATTATGTTCATATTAACGTTGTAATTTACAAAATAAAGATTTTAAAGAAATCCCAACATTTGAGTCCGATGCTCGATGTTCAACAAAATGGCGAAGAGAGTTCGTCTACTTTCTCGATAAAATGCGCAGAATCACATTTCACGGAAATGAAATCGCTCGAGGTGAATTACGAAAGTTTTGGCAGACCAGCTCTCTCCGTGCTTTCATTGCGAGTGGAACAAATAGCCAAGTGAAATTCATCATCGCGCTAGAATGTAATCCTTCGGGAATGAATCGTCCAAGTGTCTCATCGAGGAGTAAATCCATTGGCAAAGTTCGCTCGTGTTCGGAAAGACAAATCGTTAGTCGCTCGACGAAGACTTTTCACCGAGGACATGGAAAAAGAGATGAGCGAAACCAAAGTTCAAACGTTCACGGACCATTTTCCCCGGTGTTGTTTTCAATTCGAACGCGGTGGCTAAACATAATTCGTCGTCGAAACATTCGGTTGGAATAGTTACGTGTAACAAAAGTGCAACTCGTTCTTGTACTACCATCGAGTTTCGGAACAAGAAACTCGTTAGATTTCCAACCCTTTGCGCTAGTGGAGCTGGTTCGCGGACCATAACGAGTGGCCAAACCGTAATACAATAATTCGTCTTCTTTCTGAACTCATCGGTATATTATTGGATAGAAATTACTAAGAAGTAATAAATTTATTATTCGTTTCGCCTTGATTATATTTTAATATATCTCTAATTATTATAGTACTACAATATTCTAATCCTATATATATTATATATATATATATATATATATATATATATATATATATATACTATAATATTCTAATTATTATAATATTATTATTATAATTATAATATTCTAATCCTATATATATTATATTAATACTATATTCTAATTATAATAATATTATTATAATAATTATAATATTCCAATTATAATAATATTATTATAATAATTATAATATTCTAATTATTATAATACTATTATATTCTAATTATAATAATATTATTATTATAAGTATAATATTCTAATTATTATATTATATACTATATATAATAATATTATTATATTAATTATAAAAATATTATTATTATAAGTATATATTCTAATTATTATATTATATACTATTATATACTATAATATTCTAATTATAATGATATTATTATTATAATTATAATATTCTAATTATTATAATACTGCAATATTCTAATCCTATATATTATATTATCATAATACTATAATTCTAATTATAAATTTCAGAAAAAAATTCATCAGTTTTCAAAGACTTGCTTTTCAATTAATATCGATATCCTATATATCCTTCTATTCTTATATCCGTCAAACCTGTATAATAGTAATTGAAACGGTTGCCCAAAAATTTCACACTTCTCCAATTTTATACGGAAAAGTGTGAAAATTTTCGCTGTTAGAATAAAAAATGCTAGCTCTCTATTTCCCTCGATTCCACACGAAGATACTGTCGTGCTCAAAAAAAAAAAAAAAAAAAGAAACCCACGATTAATTTTCAACGATCGGTAGAAAGTTCATCGACGCAACGCACCCGATATCAGTGTGCTCGAGTCAATTATGACGAACGTACGAACTAGCGAGTATATCACTCGTGTATCATCGCTCAGCGGAGAGACAAATCGAGGACAAGGAGAAAGGAGCGAACAGAGTACGAACAGACGGCACTTGCATTAATCGGGGGGGGGGGGAATCGTAGGAGCAACGACGTTATCCTGGTGGCGGATAACGGGTGACCAGGTGCATCGGGTTACATCGCCACCTAGGAAGTGACTGCGAGCTCCGACAGTTGCCACGTCATCTTCATCGCACGTCGAACGCGGAACGCACGACGAAGGCCTTCGGGCAACCACGCTACTTTCTTTAATTTATGTCCCCCCGGTGATACCTCGAAGCTCTTAAAGATGGGATCGAGTGCCAAGTACAAGCTCCAACATTCGCGGTTTGATTTAGAGAGTCCTTCAGTCAGCGAGATCGTGAAATTGTCGGAACGAGACAAGGTGGAAATTTATTTCTCAACTGGACGACTCCCTGTATAGTTCCCTCCGGTTTCTCGAGATTCTGGAACATTTTGTGAATTTGATTGAAATAGATCGAGGTTCAGAAACGTTACGCTTCGGTCAAGAGATTTTGAATTTTATTGTAGTATTTTCATTACAATATTTTATTTTATTATAATTTTATTTCAATTATAGTATTTTATTTTAATAGTATTTATATTTCATTTTAATTATAGTATTTATATTTTATTTTATTATAATTTTATTTTAATTACAATAATTAAAATAAAATTATAATAAAATAAAATCATAATAAAATAAATTACTATAATTAAACTAAAATTATAATTAAAAAAAATACTATAATTAAAATAAAATTATAATAAAATAAAATACTATAATTAAACTAAAATTATAATAAAATAAAATACTATAATTAAAATAAAATTATAATAAAATAAAATACTATAATTAAAATAAAATTATAATAAAATAAAATACTATAATTAAAATAAAATCATAATAAAATAAAGTACTATAATAAAAATACTATAAAATAAAATCATAATAAAATAAAATACTATAATAAAAATACTATAATAAAATAAAAATACTAAAAACAACTAAAATACCAATAATGAACTAAATTAACTAAAATCAAATAAAAAGAATAAACTAAAATAAATTAGAATACTAAAATTACCTATATATCCGTATTTCTAAAATAGACTTTTTAAACGTATTACCTTTAAGCGTAACGAATCTCACGAAATAGATTCGATGAAATAGTATTGGATACTTTTTTCGAAATGTAGCAGAGATGCAATTATCGCTGCTATCCGATGAACGTAAATAATGTAAATTGATTAAACTTCGACGCTTCGCGCAATAAGCTGAAAGATGTATCGATATTTCAGTAATACGCTTGGCGTGATTGGGTTGATGTTCCGTGATTGGAAAATGATTGGCCATGATGTTGATGAATGTCGTAACCTGTGTCGAAGCATCCTCCGAGAGATACTTATTAATTCCAGCTGCTACAAATAATACTTTTCGATGCTTCCAAAGGCCAAATGAATTCAACAAATCGTTCGAATAAATTAGTAAACAAGTAATAAGTAAAAATGTTAAAAATAATAAATTTTTAAGTTCTAAATTAATCAGAATATTTAGCTTTAAACGTAAAAAACAATAACATATTGAAATAATAAAATAATAAAATAATAAAATAAAAATAATAAAATAAAAAGGTCTAAATAAATGATATAAAAATATCTATAAATTCGTGGTGGATTCATGATAGATTTCGAGACGATGTTCTGTGATTTCTTGTTACGAGATTATAAACAGTTTGAATTCGCCATCAATTCCTCGAAACGTTTACATGGTAAATTTACTATAAATCGTTTGCACGTTTAACTGTTAATAATTAAAATAAATCGATCCATACAGTGGATCGTCTCTGAAATCAGTACAAAAGTTAAAAAAATCCACAGGGTCACAACTTTTCGTAAACATAACACGTCTGACCATCGCACAGAGATCACAACGTCAATTTTCACAAAAAATACTCCGAGAAATTACTCTCTGCGAGTAATCCATCGTTTGCTCATCCGTTCGCCGGACCGAACGTCAAACGTTCAATTAAATTAATTAACATTTCCACCGAACGTTCGTGCAAACGCGGGTAGATAAACAGCAGACAAAATGTAGGAAGTGCGCCGGGTCGAGATGGGGAGAATTTAAAGTTTCGTACGAGAGGCATAATTACAGGCAAGGTGTGCCTAGCGACGTGTGAAGATGGCAGCCGGGTTTAATTAGAGCGACTGGTGTACACCGATAAATAAAAATGACTCGGTTCTTATCTCTGCCAGCAATCCCTAACAGTAACTTTTATATAACGGAAGTCGCGAGCTTTGTTCATTGATACGTTTCCTCTTTGCTCGCAATGATCGATCAACGCGAATCAATTGATCGGGGGCGAAAGAGTAGACAACGCGATGAAATATATTTTCCCAATGATTTTTTATTGGTAATTTTTATCGATTATATATATTTATTTATTTATTATTATATTATGTAAATATAATATTATATATTAGTACATATAATATAATATATATTCATATTATATATTCAATATTTAATAAATTTTAATATGTTATATATGTAGTTTTATAGATATATATTATATATATTATATATTAAAATATATTAAATATATATATATATTTAATATTAATATTTATAATTATAAATATTAACTAATTATATATATATTAAATATATTAATGTATATATTATATATATTTTAATATATTTAATATATTTTTATAGATATACATAAATATATATTTTTTATGGATATATATATATTATAAGATATATATATATATATTTTATAGATACATATATATATTTTTTATAGATATATATATTTGAAGGCTATTGATTTATTATTGTATATTAATTGTACTATTTTATTTGTTACTAGACTGTTCTCATTGTCTATTGATCTATTATTAAAAATTGTACTATCTTATACTATTTTATTGTATATTAATTACTGTTGTATATTTATTATCTATCTTATTTGTTACTAGATCGTCTGGACTATTCTTGACATTTCAAAAGTAATTTCACTTGCGTGAAATAATAATTGCCAGAACACGGATTTTTCAAGTTGCAGAAATGTGAATAATACAAATTTGCATAATAATTCATTTACGTGTATATAACAATAATGTACACGATAATACAATAAATATTTTAATACAAATATAAAAAAATATGACAACGCAAAATTATGTTTGTAAAATAGATATTCAAAGTATATTATAATACATGTACAATAAAACACATTATTTTAACTTCAATGATGTTCGTCAAAGTTTGGAGATAAAATAAAATCCGCATTCTGGCAATCACAATTGCTACATATTTGTACATTCACAAATTCGTGAAGCAGTTAAATTTGCAATTAAATCGTATTGGCAAGTATCGTATTGTGTGTAATTACTGTTATTTTTCTCGGTTGCAGAGCAGCTATATACACACTGGAGGAAAGGTTGTGGATCATTGGTCGCGTGATCACGTTACCGAAAATTGAATGGCTATGAAGCGTGACAGCATTCGCGTGGGGTGAGTCAAGCCAATTTATAAGTCATTAGTCAGGGTTGTGCATCAAATTGAAATTATCTTCGACTTTCGTGCACATTGAACGATCGAATAAGGCCAAAAAAGAAAGTCAACATGTAACGACTAACAATAAGAAGAGATTCCCGCCGAGGGGAATTTTTCTTCCTTATTTTTCTAGGCTACAATTTGATTGAAAAATTACTGGCAGAAAAGTATAATCATTCGATGTTTCGATAATAAAATTTCTTTTTTCCAAGTAATAACATTAAGATAATTCCAAGAGCGAAGTTTCAAATCATATCACTAGATTTTAATCGTGTCACATTTTTTTTTTTTTTTTTTTGGGTTACTTTCAATCGTTGAAAAACTTCTTATATTCAAAAATTCTTTAATTTCTAAAATTCTAAAAATTCGTATATTTCTTATATCACAATTTTGTGCTGAAGATCAAACCAAAATTGAGAAGCGGAAACATCTTGAAATCGTGGTTAAAACAAAAATCGTTCTCATTCGAGAACACAAATCACTGTTAATTACAGTTACAAACTTTCCCTCTCTCGATCGTCATTAATATATTTCAAAGTGTGAAAAACTTTCGCTCTAACTGAAGTGAAAACATCAATGACAAAGGAAATAAGGATTCACAGCCTATTATTTTAAATAATACTGGCCGAATTTAGGATTAAATTTGACACACAATAAAATCGTCAGCAGTTGAATCATACAGCAGCGGAATAAAATTTCATTTCAAGTGTCGAAACGACGTTTGCACCAATGCAAATGGAGGGTGAATATATACGTCACGGTTGGTGAGAGAATGCTCCGTTTTTTTCTTTTTTTTCTTTTCCTTTCTTTCTTTTGGCGGGAGATTTCGTAGATTGTGGAACGACTGCAGCCGGTCTCGAGCGTGTAACGGTCGGTGGAGAGGCATCGGGCTCATTGGAATTCACGTGCGCATAGTGGGATGCTTCTATCGGCGGCCATCCTCCTTGGATTGTTTGCACGGGTCGTTACCCACGAGTACGCAACGGTCGCGTGATAGCTGTAAATCAAATTGCTCGAATTAAATCGCATGAATTGGTCGCGTGCCGCGCAGAATTTTCCCCGGTCGAACGTTCGTTTTAACACGTTGCTCCTCTCAAATGCCGGCATCACCTTCTATCTGCTCTCGTTTCTCTTCTTTTTTTCACAACTATTCAATCGAGACTCGATCCCCGAGGTGTTGGTGTCATTTGGAAAATTTAATTTTTTTTACTATTGTTATTTTACTCCCTGTTGTGAGGGATGTAATACTGAAAAATTGAGGGGTTTTTGTTTTTCACATATAATATTGAAAAAAAATATAATTAATGGATTTTTCTCAGTATTACGCGTGAGAAGAATAATAAAATATTATATGTGAAAAATATTAAGAAAATATATAGATATTTTGATAAAATTTGACTATGAATAATAAGGTATATACAAATAAAAATTATATATATATTATATATTATATATTGTATTATATATAAGTAAAAATTTAATTGTACGTCAAAAGTAAATAAACATTTATATTCTAATACTGTATTAATTAATTTATATTCTAACATTGTACAAATTGATTAGGTAATTTTTATTGCATAAACATACCTTATCATTTATATTCAAATTTTATACTTTTTTAATATTTTTCACATATAATATTTTATTATTTTCTTCGCACATAATACTGAGAAAAATCCATTAATCACATTTCCAAATAAAATAATAAAAAATTTGAAAAACATGCGTTTGTAAAAGTTGTTTTTGTTTTGTATCGTTCAATCTTTTAACGACCATCCTGTAGAATCGAAGATTCTATATAATAATTGAAAATAAAATTAGATAATTAGAAATATAATATAATTTAGAAATATAATATAATTAGAAATATAACATATTTTATTTCTAATAATTAGATGTAATAATTAGAAATAAAATATAATAATTAGAAATGGAAGATTCCATCATAATTAGAAATAAAATTTAGATGCTCTAAACAATTTAACAAAATCTACATTAAATTAAATTAAACTGAACTAAATTAAATTAAATTAATTAAATTAATTTTAACAAACTAAATTAACATATATTATAACATAAATTTAAGTACTTTTATCTTCAACCTAAGGATCCAAATAATGTTGCAAAATATTTCGTTTCCTTGAAGTTTCACAAGATTATGCGAATCTAGAGTGAAAGTCTAAGGACGAAACGATCGAATTAAACGAACGAATCCAATCCATGATCATTTATCATTCCAACAAGTAGATATATATACTTGTGCCGATTTCATATTAATCTCCGCTTTATGTTCTTTATAGCTTTCTGATCTCGCTTACCGTTAGGAAGCCTTGAAAAAATGTCATCGCTTTTCGCACCATCGTTTTGTTAATTCGGATTTACTGTTAGATCATGGTGGGTATTAACTCTTTGCGATCTAATCTAATCCCTTTTGAAATAAATGTCACACCGAATTGGGATTATTGCGACGTGATTAAAGAGACGTTAATCAAGAAATTTCACTTCGGTTAGGTTATTAACACGTTTCATATATCTTCTTAGAAAGTTCTTAGTAATCGAGTACTTAGAGCTATCTCGAAGAATAATTTTGGTAAAAATATTTCGCTCAGTATCGTACTGTTTGTACTACCTACTTTCCCTTGTAATGCAGGTTTGTAAACAAGATTTATTATACAGGGATAGTAAATGAGTATTAAGGAGAGACATTTTCTCTCACATTTTGGTGATGGTCTTCAGTCTTTAATTTTTAAAACGATATTTTTTTATATACATATTTTATATGTATATTTTATATATTTTATTTTTTTTTATATACATACGATATTTTTTTATGAGCATTCTTTCTCACCTACAAGCCAACATATAAATTCTCAGACGTTAGACAATTGAATGACAAGATGAAGGAATAATGAGTAAAATTTCATTCGTCAGTCTGCCATCTTTGTTCGACTTTCGAATTTTTCGTTCGAACATCATACCGTTTAAAGATCAAGCATGTGACCTGAAAGTTACACGGGCCCATAGAGGGTTAAATCGTTGCGAATTCTTTGCAAAAAGTTAAGAGTTAAAGAGTCAGAGAAGAGGTAGAACAATGATAATTTACACGTTGAAAAAAAAAAAAAAAGGATCACTCATCGTTGCGCACTTTGTTAAACGTTCTGAAACGGAGTTGCCACGTTAGTTGGCAAGAAGTTAAACGCATGAGACATCGTGACTGTTGGAAATTACGTAGGTATCCGTTGTTCTTCATTTAGGATTTATCGCTGGTAACGGGAAGATGATGACTGTATGATTACCTTAAGTATCGTCCACTGTCTCGTTTCGTCTTCCGTGTTTTCATCGCCGTCAACCGCTATCGTTACGAGCCGCGTGATTTACATTCTCTCACACCCGCTGTAATACTTCACCGATACGAACGGCACGCTTACGTAAATGATACCACGATCGGAAAATCGAAATTCTTCGTTCTCTCTCGTTTAGCCACGTGAACAGCGCGTTTTTAACCTCTTGCGCTGAAATGGTTTAACCTCTTGCACGTCGAGAACTTTTTCCTCCCAAAATTGCAACATTTCCTCAGTTTCAAGTATATTTAAATGTAACCCAGGCAAAACAAATGATAAGTTTATTATTATTTACTTCTTAATAATTTATTAAAGTATCATTACTTATTAAGCTACTTATTTACTAAGTTATTATTAATAAACCTATTAAAGTTATTATTACTTATTAAAATTGTACTTATTAAAGTTTATTATTATTTACTTCTTCATAATTTATTAAAGTTATTAATAAACCTATATTAAGTTACTTACTTACTAAGTTATTAATAAGCCCAAAGTTATTATTACTTATTAAAATTATACTTATTAAAGTTTATTATTATTTACGTCTTCATAATTTATTATCACTTATTAAGCTACTTACTTACTAAGTTATTAATTTAAACCTATTAAAATTATTATTACTTATTATTACTTATTAGAATTGTACTTATTAAGGTTTATTATTATTTACTTCTTCGTAATTTATTAAAGTTATTAATAAACCTATATTAACCTATATTAAGTTACTTACTTACTAAGTTATTAATAAACCCAAAGTTATTATTACTTATTAAAATTATACTTATTAAAGTTTATTATTATTTACTTCTTCATAATTTATTATTACTTATTAAGCTACTTACTTACTAAGTTATTAATTTAAACCTTTTAAAGTTATTATTACTTATTATTACTTATTAGAATTGTACTTATTAAGGTTTATTATTATTTATTTCTTCATAATTTATTCAAGTTATTAATAAACCTATATTAACCTATATTAAGTTACTTATTTACTAAGTTATTAATAAACCCATAAAGTTATTATTAGAATTGTACTTATTAAAGTTTATTATTATTTACTTCTTCATAATTTATTAAAGTTATTAATAAACCTACATTAACCTATATTAAGTTACTTACTGAGTTATTAATAAACCCATAAAGTTATTATTACTTATTAGAATTGTACTTATTAAGGTTTATTATTATTTACTTCTTCATAATTTATTCAAGTTATTAATAAACCTATATTAAGTTACTTACTTACTAAGTTATTAATAAAGTTATTATTACTTATTAAAATTGTACTTATTAAGGTTTACTATTATTTACTTATTAATAATTTCTATTCAGTGATATCGTACCGACGAGTTCAAAAGAAAAAGAAAGCGACGAATTATATTGCATACGGTTTGGTCACTCGTTATGGTCCGCAATCAGTTGCCAGCGCAAGTGATTAAACTCTTGGTCAACCTCTAAAATGACGTGCCGCGCACGTCGAGAATCTTTTATCCCAAGATTAATATTAATAATAATATTTTCTCAGTTTTAAGTATACTTAAGTAAAACAAAATGGGCAAAACAAATAACAAATTTATTACTTCTCAGTAATTTCTATCCAGTAATATCTTACCGACGAGTTCGAAAAGAAAGCGACGAATTACTGTATATACGGTTTGGTCACTCGTTACGGTCCGCAATCAGTTGCCAGCGCAAGAGGTTAACCACTTGCACTGGAATAACGTGCCACGCACGTCAAGAATTTTTTCTCCCAAAATTGTAATATTTTCTCAGTTTTAAGTATATTTAAGTATAACCTGGGAACAAAGCAAATAATAAATTTATTACTTCTCGATAATTTCTATCCAGTGATGTCATACCGGCGAACTCAGAATGAAAAAGAAAGCGACAAATTGTCGTAGACGATTCCGGTCACTCGTTATGGTCCGCAATCAGTTGGCCAGCGTTAACGGAACACGTACGCTGACGGACGAAAGAAACTTTAATAAACGAGCGAAGAGAGCAAGAAAATATACCGAAGATAAACAGAGTTTTTCTTCGAAAGTGCAGCGAGCAAATATAGTACGAAGTAAGATTAAAACAGAATGAACTTGAGAAGAAACATTATACAATCGAGTCGCCAACAAAACGATAACGTCACATATTTAGAGAGCAAAATTATATTTGAAAAAAGTATGTGTCGAGCGAAACAGAAAGCGAAGGAAACATAAAAAAAAAGAAATGAGAGATGTTTTATAAAAATTCAATAGATCTTGTCTCTATTCTGCCACTACAGATGTACATAGTATATACAACAAAGTTGCTCGAGCGAAACAGATAACGCCGAACAGCGTGCGAGAAGGAAGAGAGGAGAAAGAAGAAGACGACGACGAGGTTTCCGTGGTCGCGTGCCGTCGTGCTCCGCTGGGCCCAACGATCTCTCGCACATGACACACCGGAATAGGACATTACGAGAGATGGTGAGCGGCTCGCCGTCGTCCCGACGTGCCGTCGCATCGCGGGCCCAATCGTCGGTTGGTGCCACGCGACCGGCACGTGGCCCGCAATTGCACCAGTCTGCCCCCTCGCCTCGGTCACGCCCCGCTGATTCGCCTCGCTTCGCTTTCGCCCCCTTTGCTTCTCCCTTTTTCGTACGCATGTACTCCATACCACACGTGTATGCACGTGTGTACACACCACCGATCATTTCATAGACTCCTCCGTTGACCCTCTGTTATCCCCTCGAAGATAACTGGACCCCCGGACTCGAATAATACCGGGTTGCTTGCTCTCCCGGGTTGTTATTTCGCGCCACGAACCGCACTTCTGCCGAAGGGCACCAGACTTTTTGTCTGATAATATTATCCTGACACGCGAGGCCGTTACGCCGCATAGCGAAAAAAGCTACCCTATGGTTACACACCGTCGTGTCACACCGTACCGTACAACAACAGGTATCGCTTCTACAATTGAATGCAGTGGCATTCGAATGTCTCGTAGCCAGTAGCCAGCCAGCAAATGTGGAAAGGCGCAGATGTTACCGCGTACGCGGTGGGTTGATACCAGCTGATTAATTTTTTTCGTTGGATACTCTTCGGTATTCTGTTCCGTGTCGAGAAATCCTTCGGCTCGCTGTGCGATCGCAGTGTAATTGCGTTGTCGCTGTTTTTATCGACTCTGACGAGTTTGCTTGGTTCAATTATTGACACCTGTGCTCTTCTAACACACAGGGCTAATTGTTTTTTTTTTTTTTGTTTTTCTAAAATAAGAGCTTCGACGTGCAACCGAACTTTGAGCTTGATGTAATCAACATCATAGTGTTTCGTACAGATCGAGCTGAAAATTTCGGCTCGAAGCGATTGCTTCTTAGCGTTTTTCAGCAACCCAGGAATTCATTTAGATAAGTAATATTTACATTCTACAGTCTTTGTACAATATTCTGATTCTTCTTCTCGCCGTTTTTTCATCTAATACTGAAGTATAAATATTTAATGTTTAGTAAACTGATACATTAAACTTTTAGACCTCTAGAAAATTTATTTCTTTCCCCGTGAGCCAGACAATTTTTCCCAAAATGATCGATTTTCTACTGTGTCCAATTAAAAGATTCGATCTTGTGCGAATTTTTCTTTTCGCCATCTGATCTTTTTTGTTACGAAGCTAGATACATTATTAATTGATAAACACTCACTAATGTTTCTAATATTCGAGCCAGCAAATGGACAGGAACGTTTGGTCAATAGAATTTTCGTATACGATCATATTTTTGATTCGAATTTCTGACACTGCTTAGATAATTCAGCACAAGTTTCGTTCAAGTCTTCGTCATTTTGTTATTTCGTTTTTTTACTTCAATTGAACAACGACCGTAACGCGAAATGTTAATTTACGTGGGCGATGTGTGTGACGTAAAATGTGAAAAATCGTACCTGTCTTGGGACAATAAATAATGCGTATTGCCATCAATTGACAGAGTTAAAGAGGGAAACTGAAGTGACAGGTAAGAGGGTTAGCAGTCAAGTGTTTTACTGATGAGAATGTAAACTTATGGGGTAACTTCTGATATTTACGAGGGGGAAACTACGAACCTATACTTAGGTGTAATTGACTCGGTATGATACTCGATACTCGATTCGATGCTTTAAAAATTTAAAATATAATAGAAGTAGTCAAAACAGTCGTATATACTTGACTATTTTACAAGGTACTGACAATAACAAAATAATAGTATAGTGTACGATGAAGCAGAATAACAGAATTTCATTTGTAATAGATGATAGATATAGTAGAATTTTATTTACCAATTTACGAGTCCCATTTATTTCAAATTTTCATCAATACACGATTAAAGGAACTTTTGTCAGAAATATGATTGGATATCTTCGAGACCTAAAGCGTCGAGATTTTGTCACAATTTTAAAGTACACTTTCAATTGAAATAGAATTATAAAAGATTATTTGAAATTTAAATAAAATTGCGATGAAATTATTTAAAATTTAAACAAAGTTACAATAAAATTATGTAAAATTTAAATAAAATTGCGGTAAAAATTATTTAAAATTTAAACAAAATTATTGTAAAGATACTGTGATACCGAACTGACAATTAATAATTGACGATTAACGTTATTAATCAGTTGATTTTAAAACGTGATTTTTAACATTATCTGAATCAGCAGATTTTAAAACGCGGAAGCTTAATTACCTTCGAGCAACGATGACCAATTTTATTTACCGATCAACTCAATCGTCGGTCTATCGATCAGTTTTATTAATCGCAAGTAGTCGATTGCACGAAAAATTTTCATCGATCAGCGGCCGAAAGCTCTGCCAATAGTCAGCTGATCGGCAGTCGAATCGGCAGCAATCGGTAGCCGAACATGATACTTCACTTAGTTAGTCCAAGTATCCGGACAAGATCTCGAGGTGTCGGTGTTTTATGACGGGGTTTCATGGCGTTTTACGGCCGGCGGTAAATTCCTCGTTCAAATTACCTGGCCCGAAATGTTGCGAAAACAGAAAGAAAAGAACCCGCAGGTCACCTGTCGCCCCTCACCGCTGTAACTCACCGATACGCTCTTCTGCGTCAATCGTCGCGACAAATTCACGAGAACAAAGCTGGGGGTGTCGGAGCAGGGGAAACCGTGAAACACAAAAAGAAGAAAAAAAAAAGAGAAAAAAAAGGCGAGAGACGGGAAAAACGTCAACAGGTACAGACACCGTAAATCGTCGTTCGAGCGGAGCACGCTAATGGACGTTTCCTGTCGATGCTTGAGAAATCGTCGCGAACGAAATAGCCGCGAATATTCCATCTCGGAACGAGACACGGCGCGAAGTACCGCTCGACAGAGCGACGATGAAGACTCGCGTCGTTGGCAGGCTCGGTATTCCGTGTACGGTACTCCGCTTTGAATACACGCGACTCTATCAGAGTCGAGGAGATCAGACGTTCGCTCGGAGAGCTCCGATTGCGGCCTACTTCGAACGTATTTGTTTTGTTCTTCGTGCACGCTGCTCATTGATAGTGCACTTTTTTTTTTTTTTTTTTTGGCACTGGTACACGTTGGTACTTTGGGGTTTTCGCGAGGTTTGAATTGGGATCGAAAGTACTTAGTTGAATATTTGTTTTCTGTTTTGTAAAAGGTTTCTAGTTGAAACGAAGGCTGAGGAGTCATCGGTTGAAACCATTCGGTGTAACTATTTATTTGGTTGTTGCATGTAAAGCTTGATTTTTACAATTGTGTAAAATTATTTAGAATTTGAGCGATTGAAAATAGTATTTTTATAGCACCATGACGGTCAACTTTTAAAGGATCATTTAAAACCAAAGCGCCTTATGATATCTTTATTTACGTTGTTTAAACATCATAGATCTCATTTGCTAAATGATCAGGTAGGTAAGTGGCAAATATAAAACCAATATAAAATATAAAAATATAATATAAAATAAAATAATATAAAAATATAAAAATATAATATAAAATAAAATAATATAAAAATATAAAAATATAATATAAAATAAAATAATATAAAAATATAAAAATATAATATAAAATAAAATAATATAAAAATATAAAAATATAATATAAAATAAAATAATATAAAAATATAAAAATATAATATAAAATAAAATAATATAAAAATATAAAAATATAATATAAAATAAAATAATATAAAAATATAATGAGTTGAAAAAAAAGAATTTGAAATTTAAAGATAAATTGTACATTGAAGTGAATTATACATATATAAATCGATATTCAGTTTGGGAAACTTGATAATAATATTAATACTGAATTTCAAGTAATACTACTTTGAGAGAAAAAAATAATTGAAATTAAGCTAGAAAAAGCTATTAATACGATTAATACGATTAATCATAACTTGATTAATGCTATTTTCAAAAAAGATACGAACAGAAATATCATTAAAACGAAAAAAGATAATACTTATATACTTAATTGTACTAATTACAAATTAAATTAAATTATAAATATAAATTTCTTACAGATGTTACAGTGTTATTTGTTGTTAGTTATGAATATTAATTCAACATACAAATTAAATTTATTTGTGACAATAATCAAAACATTGATTCATTAAACGCATCACAACAATCTCTATTACTATTTTCGAAAAAGGTACAAACTGGCAACTACGAAGTTTCGTAAAGAATTTCACTTTGCAACGACCTAACTAAATTTAAAAAAAAAAAACTGAAACTCGTTAATGCAACAACTCTTCAACTTTCCAATCATCGACTTCCAAATCTTTTCGAAAGAGCTAGCCAACTTCTCTGAAGCAACACGAAGCAAAAATAGCTTCGGGAAAAACGGAAATCGGTTCGATTTCCAATCCGGATATCATTAGTAAACCTTTATGACTGCTCGCCCCTAAAAAGAAAAAAAAAAAAAAGAAGAAAATAATCGAAAACCTTCCCGAGGTTCACCAAAAAGTCAAAAGGTGTGTATCTGTCCGGGATCGAGCGTGGCACGATCGTAAATTAACTGTACCGATGACGTGTCGGAAGGTGGTTCCACGTGGACGAAGGGATCGCCACATGGCACGAGTCTATAGGGCGGAGAATAAATGCGGTATCCCTGGGTGAAGTGATAGCCTGGGTGGTGGTGGCATCGAGGAGCCGGTGTCATCTGTTGCATCGGTTACATCCTGACCGGCAAAGCGTGACCGTGCTTGGTTACCGGCTACTATATAAACGTAGCACACAGGGGGATTAATTACCTCCTAATTGCCCGGCAGAACGCTGTCACTGGCAGTCGATGGTTAAAAATTGTTTCGTAACGACCTTGTCGTCGACGGGGCAATTTCTGCCTGTTTAACCTCTTGCTACGCACGTCGAGAATTTTTTGTCCTAAAATTGCAATATTCCCCCAGTTTTAAGTATATTTTAAGTATAATCCAGGCAAGACAAATAAGAAATTTATTAATAATTTTCTCGACAATTTCTATCCGGTGATATCGTACCGACGAGCTCGAAAAGAAAGCGACGAATTATTGTATACGGTTGTTTGGTCACTCGTTATGGTCCGCAATCAGTTGCTAGCACAAGTGGTTAACCTCTTGCGCTGCAAATGACGTGCCACGTCGAGAATTTTATTGTCTCAAAATTGCAACAATTTCTCAGTTTTAAGTGTATTTAAATATAACCTAGGAACAAAGCAAATAATAAATTTATTACTTCTCAACAATTTCTATCCGGTGATATCGTACCGACGAGCTCGAAAAGAAAGCGACAAATTATTGTATACGGTTGTTTGGTCACTCGTTATGGTCCGCAATTAGTTACCAGCGCATGTGATTAAGGATACCTATGAGTAATGTCGTTTTCTGACACTGTACAAAATTTTATTTTATTTAAAAGTTAATACAACTTTAACCTGTAATATAATTTAACAATAAACACACTAAATGTCAATGTATTTAACTAGAATATAGGTTATATTAGGCATAACACAGGTTATATTATAACATATTATATATAATATATTATAGCATAAAATATTGTAAGTAAAATTATATATTTAAGTAAAACAAAATAGGCAAAACAAATAATGAATCTATTACTTCTCAATAATTTTTATCCGATGATATCGTACCGACGAAGTTTGAAAAGAAAGCGACGAATTATTGTATACGATTATTTGGTCACTCGTTATGGTTCGCAATCAGTTGCCAGCGCAAGTCATTAAGGATGCCTATGAGTAACATCGTTTTCTAACACTGTAGAGAATTTTATTTTATTTAAAAGTTATTACAGCTTTATCCTATAATATAATTTAACAATAAACACACTAAATGTCAATGTATTTAACTAGAATACAGGTTATATTAGGCATAACACAGGTTATGTTATAACATATTATATATAATATATTATAGCATAAAATATTGTAAGTAAAATTATATATTTAAGTAAAACAAAATAGGCAAAACAAATAATAAATCTATTACTTCTCAATAATTTTTATCCGATGATATCGTACCGACGAAGTTCGAAAAGAAAGAGACGAATTATTGTATACGGTTGTTTGGTCACTCGTTATGGTCCGCAATCAGTGATTAAATAGCTCCGCTGCTATTTTACACTGCTTTTGCGCTTCAAAATAGGGACGAAAATACGCGTTGTTCTTTGCATTTGACTGATATCACAGAAACATCCAAAGGGGCGAATAGAGTCGAAATTTTTACGAGTTTCCGCTTAATATTTTTTTCTTTTTTTCACGTGACTGAGAGTGTATGCTCTTTGCCAATGGCTCACTGCGAATTAAAATTTTTGTTTCGATACGTGAGGAAATGTGAAGCTGCGAACGTTATTGTTTGAGGAATGGTAAAATTTGGGACACTCTCTTGTTTTATCTCCCCTGGATAATTCGTTTGCGTTATTTGTCCATTTTTAACGCTAGAACTACCAAAATGGTCAAAATAATCAATTGATAATTTTTGTTTAGGTACTTTTAGAGACTTGAACGATTCTTCGTAAAATACACGAATAAAATAAAAGCTCGTGTACCATACTGTATTATAAAGATTTTTTTTTTCCTTTACCTCAATGCCTCTGATGGAAAATTTTATGCTTTAATTGTTTTAAGCTCTAGTGTTAAATAGAAAGATCGAGGAAAAATAAAATAATGGACAATACAAATCCAATCTTAACACATAACTCGTCACTTTCAAAAACACGATGTACGTATATATTTTATACGAAGTATCTATATAACAATGAACAAAACTTTCACGAACCAGAGTCCGATGCCTGACTGCAATTTGAATTTAAATATTAAAAACGTCTCTCTGCAAAATCAACAACTCTGACCTACATCACTTTGCTCACCCGTCAAAGAGTTCTAACGTTAACTTTCGACGAATGAAATGAAAAATAAAAAGAAGAACAAAAAGAAGAAACAAAGATTCGACGAACGTCAGAGATATAAATTCGTACGTTCGTATATCCGAACGTTGTATCATTTCGATCAGTTTTGGAAGCACTTGTTCGACATACGAAGCTTATTCATTTTCATGTGGTATCCAGCCGTGATACCACCAATGATCGTCCACGAAATTCAATGTCTACCGTGAATGCACCTACAGTTTTCAGTGGCGCATTCATCGTGATCATCTGTTCCACCATATTTCGGACAGGGCGCGTGCCGTGTCGATAATACGGTGCTACGTGTTCAATGACAAGCGGTAAAAAAAATTGCAGCCCCGTGAAGAATTGACATCGGGGTAATAATTTATACGAACACAATGAAACATATGGTTCGAGCGGCGGAGCGAAATTGAACGGAGTGCGCCGATGATTCAATGATAATTGGTGTCTTTTAACGTGGCAAATTTTCGCCGACGATGCTGGTTATTTCTCTGTTACGTGCTAGTAAGACGTGCTGCTGCTTCATTAAAAAAAAAAAAGAGCCCTTGATTCGTGTGGAATCCCTGAAATTCGTAGCGTTCTCTTGTTATTACTTCGTCATAAAGAACAGATCGAGATTCAAAACTGAATTGAACACTCAGGGACTGTGAAGTAAAACGTTCTACTTCGAAATTCAGGTTGAAAGTGTTTTTAATTTTCACTTGTTTCCGAATCACATCGATCCTCCAGTTTTTTAAGTAAAATTTCTGTCAATGTTCAGAAGTGTCGAGGAATTTTTCCTTATAATTAATTACACGTAATTATAATTATTATATGTTACCATTTATATTTGTTACATTTATATATCAGTATGTTACTATTTATATTTATTACATAATATAGTATAATTTATCATTACTTTATATTTATTACATAAGTATAATTTATCGTTACTAGTATAATGTATTTACTACATAAGTATAATTTAGTATAATTTACTAGTATAATATATTTACTACATAAGTATAATATAGTATAATTTATCGTTACTAATATAATATATTATTGCATAAGTATAATTTATCGTTACTTTATATTTATTACATATAGTACAATTTTCCGTTACTAAGTATAATATATCATTACTTTATATTTATTACATATAGTATAATTTATCGTTACTATTTATATTTATTACATAATATAGTATAATAAATATTTACTAACATAATATATTATTGCATAAGTATAATTTATCGTTACTTTATATTTATTACATGTAGTACAATTTTCCGTTACTAAGTATAATATATCATTACTTTATATTTATTACATAATATAGTATAATAAATATTTATTATATACATATATATAATATAGTATAATCTATATTTATTTATATAATATATAATATATGTATATCATTACATATTTTAATTATATTACTATTTATATTTATTATTACTATTATTATTATATTATATTTATTATACTATTTTATTATATTATATTACTATTATTATTATATTAATAATTTATATTATTATTTATATTTATTATATTACTATTTATATTTACTACATTAATTTTAATAATATATAATTATTGTATTTATTACTATTACTATTTTTATATTACTATTTACATTTATTACATTAATTATATTAATATATAATTATTGTATTGTAACTGCTAACCAATAATTTTTAATTATAGTGAAACCAATTAATAAGCGTCCACGTATTCAGTAAAATTTCTCGACAACTTTCACTGTGACTTTCTACAGAACAAAAAAAAAAAAAAAAAACAAATAGAATTCGACCAAAATACAGTGATTTGGCAAAATTTTTGTACAACTGACGCTTCAAACGGAGAGAAACGAACAGAGAGAGAGAGAGAGAGATAGAGAAAGAGGTTCGATCGGCGATAAAAGAAACGCGCGAGATTACCCTCATTGAAAGCCAGGCAAACATTCGCCCCTTTTGCCGAGACGCCGCTGCCCGGCCTAATTTTTTTCTAAAACTGTAATAACTGCACCGTGGCGTTTCGTTTTCGTTGATGTCCTATCGTGAATCCGGCAATTTCGTGGCAAAATGTTTTTTTTTTTTCTTTTTTTCGGCACCCTCTCCCCCTCCGGCGTCTACTCGTTTTCTGTCGTTTCTGCGGTTATTCAAAATACGTGCATCAACATAATAGAACTGGATATTATGAATTCTCGGGATCATCGGGGAGAGGCGCAATTTAGACGACGCTTTCATCGTTGGCCACCACAGACACAAGGGGTGGAAAGAAACGAAATCGTCATCTTTCGACGAATTCTTTTTGCTTTTGATATTTATTTCCAATCAATTCTTAACGATTACGACTCGAACGTGGAATCCGAATTATCAGTCGTTGTAATTAATAGGCTTCTGGTTAATTTAACAATCATTAATCGTAAAGTGACTGTACTTTTAATTACGATTCAATAGTTTGCTTCTATCGACAAAACTGTGTCTATTTTTTTAGAAACTACGTTAAACTATTCGTTGTTTTGCAATTTTCTGCGAATATTCGAAAAGTTTCCAACCGACCATAACAGAGAGTCTCGTGGTTGCATTTATGATCGATTGTCTTGTGATTGCAGAACTGATCGATTGTCTTGTGATTATTTTTTACAACTGATTATTTTTTGCAACTAAAGGTGATCAATCAATCATTCCTGACGTAAATCAATAATCACGATTGCATTCGATATTCATTGATCTGTAATTTGTAATCGTTTAATGAATGGTTAATTCATCTTTTAGTATTCAGTATCGTTATAAGAAAAACAATCTTTTATACCATAATAGTACATTTCGTTAACCATGATCGTAATCATGGCTATACTCAGATTGTAACCATTAATGATGGGCATTATTTCATCAATCAGATTACTTTTTTAAATTAATATTTTATGTTACATATGTATTTTTTTAAATTAATATTTTATGTTTAGAATTAATTATTTTATGTTTTTAAGTTAATATTTTATGTTTTGTGTGAAATATATGTAAAAACACATACTCTAAAAGCTAACGTGTGAAGGTGCATTTTCGATCAAATTCCCACAATACTATCACTGTAAAAGAAAAAGATATATTGAAGAAACTTATAATACGTATAAAGTATACGTTACAATATATTAAAACTTAAAGTTTTAAATAAATAATTATTTATAATATTGTAATATATAATATATAATATTATATATAAATAGAATAATATATATATAATAATATTATAATATATAATATATAATATTATATATAAATAGAATAATATATATAATAATATTATATATAAAACAATAATATAATATCATAGTATAAATAAATAAATAAAATATTATACATAAGTATAAAGAAATACGGAAATACAGAATTTAAGACGCGCGCAGTTCAACGCGCCTAACGGTAGGCTAACTCTATACCACAATGCTCTTCTCCTTTGCTACACTAGATGTCGTAGAAAGTGTGCTGGTTTCTCGCTAGTGACTAATTTACGTGTCAGTTACTATATAAGAACGATTTCAACCTATGTATGTCGGTAAGGTCTGTAGCGTCGATACATATATTGAACCATAGCGAGTGACTTTGGTCCTGTCATCTTGTGGGCAGGCAATTTCACTTCGTGACGGGGGGAGGGGGTAAATATGGGTCTCTATATTTCAAGGAAAATCCATTCCTATAATTCCCCTTTCCTTCCTTCCTTTCCCCCTCCCCCTTCACAGCTGTTAAACGTGACTAGATCTGAAAGTGGGTGAAATTTGATTTGGGGGGAGGGGAGGGTTCTAGTGGCAGTGACCATTGGCCCCCCCCCCCCCACCTTAACTTCTCTCGTTCGCACTGAGGATGATTTCTGTCCTGATGTTGTTAAAACATCGCGATAAAATCTTTGTCACAAGGGAAAAAAAAAGGGGGGTGTTATAAGTTTGTGTTCCAATTGAAGGAGAAAAGAAGAAAAACTATTCATTGCTCTTTAAAGAGTGAGAGTAATAATAGTGTTCTTCAAAATTCTTGCTGAAATTGAAATTTGAGGTCGTTCTTCTGTCCCCCTCCCTTCCGAGGGTTGTTTCACCCTCTGCGGGTTCGATACGACGCGACGTTGACCTTACTTTTGACAATCTTGTTTTTTAAATTGTTTTAAACACTGGAAGTACCAAAATGATCAGAATGACAAATTTATTATAATTTTCTATGGAAATTTTACATATTTGTGACAGTGTATTTTTAGACACTCGAGTGATTTTTGACCTTACTTTTTGATAATTTTATTCCTTGAATTGTTTTAACACTGGAAGTACCAAAATGGTCAAGATGACTAATGTATTATAATTTTCTATGGAAATTTTATATACATTTGGCAGTGCCTTTTTGGATACTCGAGTGATTTTTTTTTAAATATATTAATAAAGTATTCTTTATTACATCATTAACTTTCTCTTGTACCTTAATTTTTTTTTATTATAATGGAACTATATAAATAAACTTGAAAAGTTCAGTAAAATTTTCAAAAATAATAAACAAAAGAAAAAGAATCAGCCGTGATGCCTCTTTTAATTTCTCTTCTTACAAATGAACAATCAAACGCAATTACCTTGGGCTCGAAGACAAAATTTTCAATAGCAATCTTCTTCTAATTCTCATCTTCCTCTGCGTTTCAAATTCTCATCTCGATCGCTGTTACTACATAATGTACAGTCGAAAAAGAACCTGTTCTAGAATTCAACAATTCCTTTTCGTTGTTCTGAAATTCCGGGAAAGTCCCCAAGTCCCCGAGCACAATGGAATCTGGAAGGAACGCGGCGCCGTGGGAGTACTCGAGACGAATTTTGGCGGTGTTGTTCCTCTGAAGTCCCAAATCTATGGCCTAGATTTTCCCAACACGTAGAAAATCCCTCTGCCCGTTCCAGTTTCACGCGGGTCAGTCAACGAGTGTTTTAATCACGGAAAGGGTTAACGAGTTTTGCGGTCGAACCAAAGAGAGAGAGAGACAGAGAGAGAGAGAGAGAGAGAGAGAGAGAGAGAGAAGAGGGAAGAGTGGTGGCAAAATCTTTCGACACGGAGTCAGGTGGTTGGAATCGTAATTTCGTGGAGGGTGCTGGCTTTGACACCATAAGGGTAGCGAGGTGTCACAAAATTCTCTCGATGGTATACGTTGCTTCTCGCTGCCTGGAACGAATCGTTCTTCCTTCAAAACTGCCGAGCACCAAGGGATCGTGGCCACGGCTCGTTATCGAACAACACGTCACAGTGATTAGGGTGTAATTTCTACCAGAGGGGAGGGGAACCGTCGGTCGCGCGCGAGTTTGAACCGAATGGAAACCGCTCCTTCTGACGAGGTTGCTTCCCAATTATTTTTTTTTGCTTGTATTTAATTGCTTCTATCGTGGCATGTAATTTTTGTGCGAATTATATCAGTGTCTTTGAAAGTGTAATTTGAAGAGTGGAAAATTGTTTATTACTTTGTATCAGATTGTAGAAAGAAAAAAGTGTTATAGTTCTATACATTTGTGTTTTGTATATTTTGTATTTATGCATTATATATTATATATTGTATTATGTATATATGATATTAAATATTAACATATTATTGTAATAATATTTGCACATATATAATATATACTATATACTATAATATTATATATAATATTAATATTATATTAGTATACATTTGCGTTTTATATATTTTACATTTATACATTATATATTATATATTGTATATTATGTATATATAATATTAAATATTCGTCGCTAAAAACCTCGTAGTCGATGCGACGCTAAACTCCCATATAAAAAAAAATATTAAATATTAACATATTATCATAATAATATATACACAATATGATATATACGATATACTATAATATTATATATAATATTAATATAATATTATTATTAAATATAATTGTACGTTATTAATTATATATTGAACATAATGTATAATTTTACATTGTACATTGTTTTATACATTATATATTTTATAAATTTTATGCGTTATATGTATGATATATTTATATTCTACATTTTTGTATAGTTTTATATTACATTTTTTTTTCGTGTCACGTGCATTTTGTGCAATTTTGCATTTTTAAATTTTCTACAAGTGCACAAAGATCCACATTCTAGTTACATGTAATTCTGAAAAGAACGAATGTTGTATCGTAAAATTGAACGAATATTATTATAATAATGCAACAATTATTGTAATAATTCGAACATTCTATTTTATATTACAAATGATTTGAGCAAAATAATTTTATTTCTCTATACATTAACTATATTTCCTATATATACAATATTTACATTACTATTTTAACTATTTAAGTTCAACTCTTAAATACTATTAAATATTTAAAGTTTTACTCTTAAATACTATTTAAGTTCAACTAGTAAATACTATTAAATATTTAAAAAGTTTAACTATTTTATTCTTAAATACTATTTAAACTATAAATACTATTTAAGTTTAACTATTAAATACTATTAAATATTTAAAGTTTAACTATTTTACTCTTAAATACTATTTAAGTTTAACTATTAAATACTATTAAATTTATAAGTTTAACTATTTTACTCTTAAATACTATTTAAGTTTAACTATTAAATACTATTAAATTTATAAGTTTAACTATTTTACTCTTAAATACTATTTAAACTATAAATACTACTTAAGTTTAATTATTAAATACTATTTTACTCTTAAATACTATTTAAACTATAAATACTATTTAAGTTTAACTATTAAATACTATTTTACTCTTAAATACTATTTAAACTATAAATATTATTTAAGTTTAACTATTAAATACTATTAAATATTTAAAGTTTAACTATTTTACTCTTAAATACTATTTAAGTTCAACTATTAAATACTATTAAATATTTAAAGTTTAACTATTTTACTCTTAAATACTATTTAAGTTTAACTATTAAATACTATTAAATTTAAAGTTTAACTATTTTACTCTTAAATACTATTTAAACTATAAATACTATTTAAGTTTAACTATTAAATACTATTTTACTCTTAAATACTATTTAAACTATAAATATTATTTAAGTTTAACTATTAAATACTATTAAATATTTAAAGTTTAACTATTTTACTCTTAAATACTATTTAAACTATGAATACTATTTAATTATTTTACTATTAAATACTATTTAAACTATAAATACTATTTAAGTTTAACTATTTTACTATTAAATACTATTTAAATTTAATTATTTTAAACTATATATACATTATTTAAATATCATTGCCCAGCTTGGCGACAAAAATCAATCATAATCGATCAAAGACTATCGTAAGCTTGGGAAACGCGGCGAAAAATAATGCGTGAAGCGCAAGGATCCCTGTGTTTCGTACGTTTATAAATGCAACGTTTTGTCAAACGCGGCCGGCGTGAAAGGCCCGCAAGCGGCACGAATTTTACCTGAAATAGCAATTTTCGAAAACTCGATCATTTCTGGTCACGCCCAGAAAAAACTTGCGGTCCGCACACGGTGAAATTGGCCTTCAATTTTCTCGCTTCTTCTCGCTCGGAAGACAGAACAGCCTTCAAGCCGAACAACGTTCAACTCAGAGACGTGTTGTCTTTTCCGGAAATTTTGTACGATTGCGTCCCCCTTTGTCATTCCTCATTCACGTCGCTAATTCGATTACACGGAACGTCCAGATGCATGCCCGTTTGACAGCGAATCGAATTCCAACGAAATCTTCATCGACAGAGAGAAGGATGCACGTGCGTGGTGCTCCTTCTCACTTTTACATCGACGACACGCGAAGAAATATCACTCCTCTGCTGTACTGTTTCATTCCTTTGTTCGATCATTTTTTAAAGAAACGCTAATGGCTCGCGCAATGTTTGCCGATTATGGTGTTAATTTCCTGACTTGCAGCGAAGAGCATAACTGAATCCGTAACAATGAAAAATCGTCGACGTATCGAACTGTTGCGATTTATTTATAACTTATCGAAAGGTCAAACTATAAAAAAAAAAGATAATAGAGAGTTATACTTTTTAAAAAATAAAATAAATAGAAAAATTGTCAAAATTCAAACGTCTCTAAAAAATTGTGGGAAAATTCTTTCCCATGTTGAACTATTGTAAATCCACCTTGGTTTCGAAAGATTTTTAATTTTAATTTATTTTTTTTTTTTCCCCCTCTTTAACACTTGCTGCACGACCTTCCTTCAAACTTCGAAACTTGTCTTAAATGACAAAGTATTCCTAATATTTGAAATTCAATAAAACAACGAACAGGTACGACGAATTTCAACCACTTGCAAGTGATTGCGGACCATAACGAGTGACCAAAACCAATAATTCGTCGCTTTCTTTTCGAACTCGTCGGTATATCACTGGACAGAAATTATTGAGAAGTAGTAAATTATTTGCTTTGTTCCTAGGTTATATTTAAATACACTTAAAACTGAGAAAATATTGCAATTTTGGGAGAAATTCTCGACGTAGCACGCCATTCCAGCGCAAGAGGTTAACCAACTGATTGCGGACCATAACGAGTGACCAAAACCATCTTACAATAATTCGTCGCTTTCTTTTCGTACTCGTCGGTACGATATCACTGAATAGAAATTATTGAGAAGTAATAAATTTATTATTTGCTTTGTTCCTAGGTTATATTTAAATACACTTAAAACTGAGAAAATATTGCAATTTTGGGAGAAATTCTCGACGTAGCACGCCATTCCAGCGCAAGAGGTTAACCAACTGATTGCGGACCATAACGAGTGACCAAAACCATCTTACAATAATTCGTCGCTTTCTTTTCGTACTCGTCGGTACGATATCACTGAATAGAAATTATTGAGAAGTAATAAATTTATTATTTGCTTTGTTCCTAGGTTATATTTAAATACACTTAAAACTGAGAAATTGTTGCAATTTTGGGACAATAAAATTATCGACGTGGCACGTCATTTGCAGCGCAAGAGGTTAACCACTTGCCCTAGCAACTAATTGCGGACCATAACGAGTGACCAAATCGTCTACTACAATTTGTCGCTTTCTTTTTCTTTCTGAACTCGTCGGTACGATATCACTGGATAAAATTATTGAGAAGTAATTTATTATTTGCTTTGTTCCTAGGTTATATTTAAATACACTTAAAACTGAGAAATTGTTGCAATTTTTGGACAATAAAATCCTCGACGTGGCACGTCATTTGCAGCGCAAGAGGTTAACCACTTGCCCTAGCAACTAATTGCGGACCATAACGAGTGACCAAATCGTCTACTACAATTTGTCGCTTTCTTTTTCTTTCTGAACTCGTCGGTACGACATCACTGGATAAAATTAATTACGAAGCAATAAACTTACCATTTGTTTTACCTGGATTACATTTAAATATACTTAAAACTGAGGAAATGTGGCAATTTGGGAGAAAAGAATTCTCGACGTGCGTGGCACGTTATTCCAGCGCAAGAGATTAAGGGGGTAAGCTTTAATTTTCAAAAATTTTTCAATCCCGTATCAGCAGCAGGAGTCTCGTGAATTTCGTTTTAGCTTTTATCTAGAACATCAGCTGTGTGTCCCGTCTGTCTGTCTCTCGCGAGTAATTAATGTTCTCTAATTATCGAGCATCTGCGATTGGAAAAGAAATCCTTATTTACTGCGGGAAGGTGCATCTTTCTTCGTTCGAGGAAAGAGAGAAACAAGAGGATCATGCAAAACGGCTAACGAGCTCTATTGTACGGCACGTGCCGCTGTCCGCCCACGTTTCTTCAAACAGACATTTTTCTTTTTTCTTTTCCTTCCGAGCTTGCCAATCTGCCGAACGTGGAGAAGGGTTGCCGATCGTCACTGTCATCCTCTTTCTTTCGTCTCATCGCCAACCAGTTGTTCCTTCCACCAATCTAAAACGAACGAGCATTCGTTCTCAACACAATCAAAACTGTTTAACGTTACGTGTAAAATGCATTATTGAAGGCTAATTCTACATTTTTCTTATATATATATATATATATATATATATTTTTTTTTTATTACGTTCAGCAGTATTTTGTGTCTCTTTTATATTTAATTTGTTTCGTTTGTATTTTTATTCTGCTACATTGCTATTTTATTCATTTATTTATCATTATAAAAACAATTAGAGCTTTTTCCTTTTTAGTTTAGTCTTAGTTGTCTTAGTTTAGTCCTTGGGACAGGATTAACAAAATTTCTTTCATTTCTTTTTCTTTGTTATACTTATAATATTTAATAGTATCACGTTTCTTTTATATTTGTTTTATTACGTTTAATTTGTTTCATTCGTATCCTATTATATTGTTAATTTACTTATTTATTTATCATTTTGCAAATAATTAGATCTTCCTTTTTCTATTTTGGCGTTAATTCTTGGGACAAGGCCTGATCAAAACAAAATTTGGATTCGTCTCGTTTTTTTTTTTTTTTTTGTTATATTTATCACGTTTAATAGTATTATATTTGCTTCATTACGTTTAATTTGTTTCATTTCTTATTTTTATTCTATTATATTATTATTTTATCTCTATTTATTTATCATTTTGAACATAATTAGATCTTCTTCTTCCCATTTTGGTCTTTTATTTAATCCTCGGGGTTTGATTAACAAAAGGGTTTGAATTCATCTCAGTATTTTGTCATACTTAGGTATTTTTTATTTACAATCATCTACATCGATACAACATTCGTCGAACTCATCATTTTCTCAACGATTATTCGATAATTACACGCTATCAACGCAAATTCCAAGCTTTCTTCTTATCTTTTATAGACTCAACGACTGTAGATCCTCTAAATGGAATCCTCGCGTCGTTCTTTGGCTTCGTATGTTACATTCTTATTCTATCAACGGGACGGTTCAGAATCATTGTTTCTAGCTCCATGGATCTTGAAATCGCTTTCCAAGAATATCTGACTAGCCGCGCGGATAAGTATTACAAGTCACAAGTCACTAGCACTTTTGACATCGATCTACAATAAAATAAACTCGGTGACAATGATTGTGAGTGAATAATAAATAGAAGGTAGTCGTACACACATTGGGTGACGGATAATTGTTACAATTTCACATTAACGTGTAAACGCAGTATCGTTCACGGTTACAACGACTATTAAATTAATATTATCTAATTAATTAAATTAGTATTAGCAGTTATTTAAATATTACAACAATGGCACCAACTATCCTGTCATTCCTTTCATTTTTCACGCGAGTTTGTCAATTATGTATATAATGTATCTCTTTGGACTGTTAGCCGTATAAGTCTTCGATCGTATACGATTTATAAATAAAATACGTAAATTACATGCAGGTTAGTTAACAAAAGCGTACACACAACACATACTGATGAATATTAAATGGCGATCTTAAAAATCTAAACACCGTTGAGAACATTGAATCTTAATACGGTAATTAAAATAAATTAAACTTATCTAATTTCGTTGTCGATATGATCACTTGTACATCGAAATAATAATTATAATTATTTTTGGTTCAGATATTGTGTAAGCCTCGTCAGTGGAAAATCATCGCAATCTTAATAATCTTAAATAATAAAAGTATAGGTGCACTATTAACTGTAATATAAGTATATATTAATATATATATATATATACTTATATTACATTATATATATTGATAGCGCGTGATATAGGTGTGCTATTGTTGAAATAGTTTATCTGAACTGCCGAAAGCCAAACTCGAAAACCAAGTTAAAATTCATTGCAACACGAAACGACGGATGAAAATTCGACAATTTTGAATCTCGTAGAATAAAATCGTGCAACAATTCGCTCGATCTCGTTGCAAAGTGTGCAAAAAACACCTAAAATACACGAAGCAAGAGTATTTATTATAATATTTAGTTAGACGACAGAAATGTTTGCTTTTTCAATCGTGCTCGAGAAGAAATTCAAAAGCTCGCGATCTAGTCGCATCAAAGCTGAAAGTTGATATGAAATTCTCGTTACACTTCGATACTATCATCATTGATGAAGGAGACACGACAAATTCTTTCAAATTCACACACGATTATATACACGTTTCATTACGTTTCGCGTTTCTTTTTTATATATTTTTAATGCATCATTTCTTTTTTTTTTTTTCAATTATTTTTATGATACTTTAGTCTTACTTTTACTTGTAAAACTGCCATAGTTCGAACACCAAGATCCCTTAGTAACAAAGAAAATTCCACAAGCTCATCGTCAGATGAAACAAAAGTATTTCGACTCTGATCAAATTTGATTAAATAGAATTTAATTGTTCTTCCATTTATATATATGTATATTTCTTCCATCTGCTTAAATTTCTTTTATTTATTAAATATATTCGTTCCATCTGCTAAATTCTTTCCCCATTCTCTCTATCTCGTTCGTCAGTCGTGATCCGGAAGTTGGCTCATTGCCATTTGCCGTCGTGTCTCTCGAGGAGGTCGCAGAGAGCCGCGATGTAAGTCTGCGCCATTTGCAACGTCTCGAACTTGCTGAGCTTGTGATCCGCGCCGAGGCTCGGCACAACTTCGCGCAGCTTGTCGAAAGCATCGTTCAGCCCGTTCATTCGGCGTCTCTCGCGCGCGTTCGCGGCCAAACGCCGGCGCTTCAACACGCTCGGCGACGGCGGAATGTCCCTCGAGCGTCGCCTCCCTCTGCGAGGGCTGCTGGTAGGTGACACTTGCTTCTGCAAAAATCTCGTAAATTTAAACATCTGAAAATCTGAAAATCTAAAAATCTAAAAATTTAGAAATCTAGAAATTTAGAAATCTAGAAATCTAGAAATCTAGAAATCTAGAAATCTAGGAATTTGAAAATTTAAAAATTTTTAAATCTAAAAATTTAGAAATCTAGAAATCTAGGAATCTAGAAATCTAAAAATTTGAAAATTTAAAAATTTTAAAATCTAAAAATCTAGAAATCTAGAAATCTAGGAATCTAGAAATCTAGGAATCTAGAAATCTAGAAATCTAGAAATTAAAAAATTTGAAAATTTAAAAATTTTAAAATCTAAAAATTTAGAAATCTAGAAATCTAGAAATCTAGAAATCTAGAAATCTAGAAATCTAGAAATCTAAAAATCTAAAAATTTGAAAATCTAAAAATCTAGAAATCTAAAAATCTAAAAATCTACACATCTAAAAATTTAGAAATCTAGAAATCTAAAACTCTGAAAATCTAAAATCTAGAAACCTAAAAATCTAAAATCTAGAAACCTAAAAATCTAAAAATCTAGAAATCTAAATCTAGAAATCTAAAAATCTAAAACTCTAAAATTTAAAATCCTAAAAATCTAAAAATCTAGAGTATAAAATTTAATGTTGAAAATTCCTACGCACAATGCTATATTCTATACTGAGTTATACAATAATAGTACGAGAAATATTCGACTTTTTTTCTTCAAAACAAAAGTACTGAATACAATCAAATTTTTATAAAGAAAGGTTCAGTTACTTTCAATTTAAAAAAAAAAATGGGGGAGGGAGAAATTTTAATCATCAAAGTAACAACCTGTGCAGATGTAACAGGCTCCCAGCAATTTCTTCGTTGCTCGATGCCCATTTGCATCGGTTTCCCGCTCTCGAGGATTTGAAACTTCTGCTCCTGAGGCGGAGTTTCATAGCAGTAGGCCGGTGGATGATACTCCACGGAGTTGTCTTCGTGTAACACCGTTCCTGGAGAAGCAGTGTGATTTATCGCGCGCTGTGGCTCGTACCTATCAAAATTATATCAAATTTCATTGAATATCTCGAGCAAAATTCAGCAAACAATCAACGATCAACATCTAACGAGTCAACGTTTGCAACTATAAAATGGTACTGGAGATCCTCGTCTCGAACGTCACCATTATACTTATTTCACCTCATGCTTCATGTTTTCCGGTTATTTTAATAAATTGCGTGAAATGTGTACGTGTAACAGATCCTAATTAGGATACCTTTTACAATTTACCCATTTCAATAGTACAAATATTGATGATAATGACATCGTGATATCAATGGCCAATAGCCATTTTAATAATAATAATAAGAGCTATTTTAATAAAAGTAGGAGTGATAATTTAAATTCGTTATTATTATTATTTTATTTTCCACTTGAGAGAAGAAAGCCTTGCTGCACAAAATTCGTGAAAGTGACGAACTCGTTCAAATAAAATTTATTATTGTACAAGTACAATATTATATTATATTACACACTTGTAGTAAATTCATCGTTATGCGATTAATAAAACATATATATAACGTTTAAAGGCTAGTTACGCACGGTTAATGAAAATAATGACAATGTTAATGAAAATCCAACCTTTTGGTTTAACGTTTAATTTATTTAATATTCAGTTTAATTGATAATGAAATTTACTTAATGTTCTACCCTACTAATATTAATATAATATTTAATTATGTTTAATATTATATTATATTTAGTTATTATTATATTTCATAATATTATATTATATTTAGTTATTATTATATTTCATAATATTATATTATATTTAGTTATTATTATATTTCATAATATTATATTTAATTATGTTTAATATTATATTATATTTAGTTATAATTATTATTATATTTCATAATATTATATTTAATATAATGTCATTATATTTCATAATATTATATTTAATTATATTTAATATAATATCATATCATTATATTTCATAATATCAATATAATATCGATATAATATCATAATATTAATACAATATCAATATATCAGTATATTTCATATTATATTAATATTATATTTAATTATATTTAACATAATATCATTATATTTCATAATATTATATTTAATTATATGTAACATAATATGATTATATCTCATAATATTATATTTAATTATATTTAATATAATCTCATAACATTATATTTAATTATATTTAATATAATCTCATAACATTATATTTAATCATATTTAATATAATATTATTAATAATATTAACATAACATTATCACTATCAGTAGAGTAGAATATTTAGCTAGTATTCTACTCTACTCTACTTAACGTTAATACAGTATATTAATATTAATATAACACCATCAGAAAAATTAACATTAATAATACAACATCATAGAATGGTACACTGATTTTCAAGTAGCAGAGCCATAAAAATACGGCCAGGACTCGAAACGCGAACTTACCTCCGAGGTGTCACAGGTGTCAAAACACTAAACGAGCTTCGCTCGTACGAATCCGGTGTTCTCGAAATATACTTTGCGACTACCTCTTTCCCGTAGCCGATCGTTTCCGCCTCTTTCCGCGGCGTGAGCTCACCTTTGTGCGCGAAATTCTCCCCGTACGGGATCTTGACGGACTCGTAACTCGGCGAGTTGTACGGCGAGGGATACAGAGTGTCATAAGTTCGCGTGGTGGTCGAGTACGTGGTTGTTATAACGTCGGTCGAGATCGCGTACTCGTGGTGATTCGACAGAAGAGCCATCCTTCTCCGTCGCTTCGCTGTTCTCCCTTCGAAACGTTACGTTTCATCAAAAGTCAAGTTTAATTCCCCGAAAAATCATCCGAAAAGGATCCTCGTGAACGATGACACTGTTTTCCGTTCTTGAACTTCAACGACTCGTCCAGGGAGATCTCTGGGCACGAGCATGCCAATTTCCCTCGAGTCCAAGTTATCCTTCCACTTTACTGACTTTTTCGCGAAGCGAAAGAGAATAACCAACACGCTTTCACAGTGATCACCACCAATCTTCAATCGTTCCACTCATCCATATACTATCTCTATCAGAGATCGAGACGTTCATCCGTCACACACGCAGTTTCTACTTCTATCCCGACAACCGGACTTCCGACTCCGACACTTTCCCGATCGATCGATTCGCGGGAAAAAATATCGCGGGAAATGTCTTCACAAAGCGCGTGGAATCATCGTTTCTCGATCTAAAATAAAAATTCACCACGTCGATCCTCCGTCGTTGCCTCCTATTTAGAGATGGCAAGAGGTAGGAGAGACATCGTGTCCATCCCCGGCGCGTTTCTGTCTCGATCGACGGCAACGGCAACAACACAGAAGAGAAAAGTTGAACGATCTTGGCGGTGTAAAGGCTGGAGTTTGAGTGTGGCGCGTGCCGCCGCGTCCTTCAGCCCATCAACATATGGTTCCCACTTCGTTTTATGTCCATTCCGTGTACGGTGCACCTGGTGGCACCGTGTTCTGTGCTCCTTCTGCATCTACCCTCTCCTCGAGCCCTTCTTTCCATCGAGTCCACCACACCACGAAATACGTTCGTCGCGTTTCTCGTTTCTTCCATCGACGGCCGAGCCGTGTACGTGCAACACCAGAAGCTGAACTGCTTGCAGAAGGGTGTATCTGTTTGATATCGATAACCTGTTGATTTCAATTCCTTGCTTGACACTCGGCGAGGGGAGAAAGATTCCAATATCGTTCGAAGGTGAACGAAAAATTTGCACCGTTATGGAAGATGGTGCGAGTCTTTAAACCTCTTGCGCGTCGGCAATTGCAATTGCAACATTTTCTCAGTTCTCAAGTATATTTAGTATACTTAAATACAAATGTGTTAAGTACAGTTAAATACGAATATAAATATTAAATACAAATATATTAGGTATATTTAATATACTTAATATACTTAAGTATTTATTATACTTAATATATTAATAATGTAATAATTAATATATAGTATATAATATACTTAATATACTTAAAATTATTATATAATAATTAATATATAGTATTTAATATAATTAATATACTTATGTTATTATATAATAATTAATATATAGTATTTAATATACTTAATATACTTATATTAACTATTTAATATACTTAATATATTTATATTAACTATTAATATACTTAATATACTTATATTAACTATTTAATATACTTAATATACTTAAGTATTTAAGTAGTTAACCTCTTGCGCTGGAATAACGTGCCACGCACGTCGAGAATTTTTTCCCCCAAAATTGCAACATTTTCTCAGTTCTCAAATATATTTAGTATACTTAAATACAAATATATTAAGTATATTTAAATACGAATGTAAATATTAAATACAAATATATATTAAATATAAATATATTATATATATTAAATACAAATATATTAGGTATATTTAATATATTAATTATAATTTATATAATACTTATACTTAATATATTATACTTATATTAACTAATATACTTAATATACTTAAATTATATACTTAATATATTAACTAATACACTTAATATACTTAACTTATATACTTAATATATTTACTAATATACTTAATATACTTATATTATTATACTTGCTATACTTACTAATATACTTAATATACTCTCTCCCAAAATTGCAATATTTTCTCAGTTGTAAATATATTTAAGTATAACCTAGGAACAAAACAAATAATAAATTTATTACTTGTCAGTAATTTCTATCCGGTGACATCATAAACGACGAATTCAAAGAGAAAGCGACGAATTATTGTGTACGGTTCGGTCACTCGTTATGGTCCGCGAATGAGTTGCCAGCGCAACAGACCTGCGATAGTTTCTTCCCTAACTGGAGAATTTTCATCGTGATTTTTCGTGAAATTGTAGAAGTTCAATCGTCTCTGGAAACGTTGAAAAATTGTTCTCACAATGAAATCTGCGAATCGGTGGTCTTGAAGATCAAAGTCTCGCTTTTACAACAAATCTTGAGATCTTTCCTTCCTATTTCGTTGAATTTTGAACAGGACAAAATGTTAGGATTTCCTTGAATGATGTTGAAGGCTCGATAAAATGACATTGAAAGAATCGTACAGCAAATTTTCAGTTTGTTTTTCAAAACAATGATTAATTTATGTATATATAACAAATACACATATATAAATCAATCGTCGTCATATACGACGAAAGAAAATTTCTTACTGTTCTTAGAGACGTTTAAATTTTTTACAGTTAAAAAAAAAAAAAGTAAACTCATCTTTGGAAGAAACAAGCACAGAACTGTCAAAGTAGAGATTCTACGTTTTCAGAACGAGATGTCGTTGATCATTATACGATCATTAACGAAATTATAACAGTTTAAATTGATCGTTGATTCAGTTATGTTTTTCAATGTAGAACCTACGCGACCTCTGGTGACTTCAACGAATGTAAAAGACAGAGTTCGAAGGAAGATCTCAACAATAAGTCGTCCTTTCTTTTCGTCGTATATTTACAAATATATTTTGTTGCTTGTAAGAAAAAAATCGGAAACCCAGAGCTGACGATCGACGCCACCAAGTGATAATTCACTTCGAATTCCCAATTTTCTACCCTCTGTGCCGTTTGGAGGATAAAGAAATTTCGCTGCGCCGCTTCTTCGCGTCGACAGATGCTCTCTTTCATAACGGAGGCTACGAAAATATAACAAGTACTTGCATTATACATTTTATTTGTCGCCGCGAATAAAAAGCATTCGCAGAGGAAGTGAAAACAAAGAGGGACGTATATATGTATATATGTATATATATATATATACTTACATCCACGATAGTCACTATAACACACTTAACACATTTCACACTCTGTTTCACTACTATTTTTCTAATTAATCAATTAACATAATTACTATTTACTGACACGATTATTTTCAACTCTGCAACATTAAGTAGGAAACTTAATTTCGATTCCTCACAGACTAATCTAAATCAGAATTAATATCTTAATATTAATAAATTAATAAATATTATAAATTAATTAATATTAATATATTAATATATAAATTAATTATTATAATTAATTTATAATAAATATTAATATAATATTAATTATAAATTAATTATTATAATTAATTTATAATAAATATTAATATAATATTAATTATAAATTAATTAATATTAATATTTTAATATATAATATTAATATATAAATTAATATTATAATATTAATATCAATATATAAATTAATTAATATTAATAAATTGTTGATAAATTAAAATTACGAGGTTAATCCTTCTTGATCGAGCGAATTAATTCTAAGCTGCCAGAAGGAATTGCTTTCTGAAGAATTGTCGGCAGAGCTGGGAGCAGAGAGGACAAAGCTCATCGAGTCGATTTAATTAACAACAAGTGATTGCTCGCGATAAAATGGTGGGGGGGGGGAGGAGGAGGAGGAGAGACGTTATCAGAGTGCAACGGTCGTGGAGGAATCACCTCGAGACAGTTAAAGATATATCCATCTTGCAGTGGGATCTAGCCTTGTTAAAGGGCCCCTCTCGACTATAGAACGTGGCGCGTGCCCCTGCACCAACTGGGCCCCATGACGAAAGGAGCCGCAAGGTGTTACCCCGCTGCAGATTTCAGGATAAAGAGGGCCGCCGACCGACGAGCGATCGGGGGAAAAGAACCTTGTCCCGCGAGCACTCGCGCGTGAACGTTACAGTCCTTCGGAGGACTTCGAGTCCGTTAACCCGGCAAGGACGCGTATATTTTCGCACCGGTGCTAATCGATCGAACGTGGATCTCTCGTAATCGGTCGCAAATATTATTGAAACACTTTGATCAGTCAGTATTCGAGCGTATACACGTCAGTCGAAAACTTCATTTCGGCACGATTGACTGTGTATAGAAAAAGTTAGAAAAAGTTTGATTATTCTCTTTGGCAAAGTGTATCTAGTCTTTAGTGAATATATCCGATACACCAAAGGAAATAAGAGATTTTGTTTTTGTAAAACACCATAGCAGTTTTTATTGGCAACATAATAAAGGGACATATTCGTGTGAAAGAAAAAATTACCATTTACTTCAAAAATTTGAAAATTTCAATGAGAAGTATTAAAAATGTCATTTTATGTATGGTGTGTTTCACCAATAAAGCTGCTATATTTGCGTTTTATAGAAAAAAATTAAATTCTATTTTGGTGTATCAGAAGGCTAGAGTACCATTTACTTCAAAAATTGCAAATTTCAATCAGAAGTAATAAAAATGTCATTTTATGTGTGGTATGTTTCCTTCGCATTACCAATAAAGCTGCTATTATATATGTGTTTTATAAAAAAAAAAGTTTTAATTATTCTCTTTGGTGTATCAGATATTCACTAAAGACTAGATTACCATTTACTTTAAGCATTGCAAATTTCAATGAGAAGTATTAAAAATGTCATTTTTCATGGTATGTTTCCTCAATATTACCAATAAAGCTGCTATGTGTTTTGTAAAAAAAAAATTTGATTATTTTCTTTGGTGTATCAGATATTTACTAAAGACTACCATAGATTACCATTTACTTCAGAAATTGTAAATTTCAATGAGAAGTAATAAAAATGTCATTTTTCATGGTATGTTTCCTCAATATTACCAATAAAGCTGCTATGTGTTTTGTAAAAAAAAAAATTTGATTATTTTCTTTGGTGTATCAGATATTTACTAAAGACTACCATAGATTACCATTTACTTCAGAAATTGTAAATTTCAATGAGAAGTAATAAAAATGTCATTTTTCATGGTATGTTTCCTCAATATTACCAATAAAGCTGCTATGTGTTTTGTAAAAAAAAAAATTTGATTATTTTCTTTGGTGTATCAGATATTTACTAAAGACTACCATAGATTACCATTTACTTCAGAAATTGTAAATTTCAATGAGAAGTAATAAAAATGTCATTTTTCATGGTATGTTTCCTGTATATTACCAATAAAGCTGCTATGTGTTTTGTAAAAAAAAAAATTTGATTATTCTCTTTGAACATTTTATCACTGGCCATGTCACAAAATTTCCAAATTCATTTTGACACATGAGAAATAAATTCTTGTTTTCTGAAAAAATGCTAAAATTTGGCATTCTCCCTTTTTCCCCCCTTTTTAAAGAACAGAATCATACTCTTTCACTCGGAATATAAAATTTTACGATTTAAAGGTGGTTTGACGATGAGCAACGTCTTGCCATGCAAGTTCAAGTAGGTATTAAAGAAGTAGGGCATTTTTTGCACCACCATGCCTCAAAGAGTTAATCGTTTGCGGTCGTGTGCCATTTTGTCAGACGCGAGTGCCGTGTTGAAACTTCAATTTTCAACATTAATAATACAATCGAAGGAAACATCTAAAGAGACGTAAATAAATGAAATTCTGCCCCAAACCTTGTAGCAGAATCTTGTTTATTCACACGCCATCGGCGCAAAATGGCTGATATTTAATGGAAGATATTTAAACGTATACATCACAGAGAACTTTAATTCTTTATCCTCGAAATATCTTGTGCGTTTCTTTCTTCTGTTTTCTTTTTTTTTTTTTTTTTCAAGAAATAAATACAACACGTGTCCAAATAATTATATTTTTCTTTTTTTTTTCAAGAAATAAATATAACACGTGTCCAAATAATTATATTTTTCTTTTTTTTTTCAAGAAATATAACACGTGTCCAAATAATTATATTTTTCTTTTTTTTTTCAAGAAATAAATATAACACGTGTCCAAATAATTATATTTTTCTTTTTTTTTTCAAGAAATATAACACGTGTCCAAATAATTATATTTTTCTTTTTTTTTTCAAGAAATAAATATAACACGTGTCCAAATAATTATATTTTTCTTTCTTTTTAAGAAATAAATATAACACGTGTCCAAATAATTATATTTTTCTTTCTTTTTAAGAAATAAATATAACACGTGTCAAAATAATTAATTTTTCTTTTTTTTCAAGATTTAAATATAACACGTGTCCAGCGAATAATTATATTTTTCAAGTCGCCACGATTCGTCTCTCGTTAATTCAACGTACGTATATCCAAAGCACATATTGCCTTTTGGATTTTCGATCGAGGAGTATAATTGCTTTCTAATAACCGGCGTCGTAAACTGTGACGGGGTCGTTAACAAGTTTTCATCGACGTACGAGTGACTCGTCCGATAGATACGCGAAACGAAAAATCAATTAAGCCCAGGTGGGAGGTGGGCCACGTGCCGAGTGCCTCTGATAGATCGATGTTGCCGTTTCTCGTGTCGACGATCTATTTTCCTCCAGAAAGAATCGGCCCTCGAGGGCCATATGGCGCGCCGGACATACGGCGTGCAACATCGTTCGTGCATATATTCTCTCTTCTCCTGTGTAATTAGAGAAAAATCGTGCGTACTCTGCGACAGTAACGTCGCGCAGGTACTTTTCTAATCGAGGTGACAATTTTTTTAGTAAGAGCATAAAATTCAAATATCTCAATATTACGTACGTGTGTATAATGTTTGGAATGTTAGAAAAATTTAATAACAATTTTGATATACGACTCTGCAAACAACAGCATGTCACGTGACATTATAGTATAGGTATTTCTGTGATCAGAGTAACGCTACAACTGTGTCACCTAATTTTTTTGGTAAAAGCATAAAATTCAAATACTTTGATATCATGTATATATAATGTAACATAATTTTTGGTAAAAATTTTTGGTAAAAGCATAAAATTCAAATACTTTAATATATATATATAATGCAACATAGATATTTCTATGATCAGAGTAACGCTATAGTTGTGTCACATAATTTTTTTATACTTTGATATCATGTATATATAATGTAACACAGGTATTTCTATGATCAGAGTAACGCTATAGTTGTGTCACATAATTTTTTGGTAAAAGCATAAAATTCAAATACTTTAATATATATATAATGCAACATAGGTATTTCTATGATTAGTGTAACACTATAGTTGTGTTACATAATTTTTTGGTAAAAGCATAAAATTCAAATACTTTAATATATATAATGCGACATAGATTTTTCTATGATCAGAGTAACGCTATAGTTGTGTCACATAATTTTTTTGTAAAAGCATAAAATTCAAATACTTTAATATATATAATGTGACATAGGTTTTTCTATGATCAGAGTAACGCTATAGTTGTGTCACATAATTTTTTTATAAAAGCATAAAATTCAAATACTTTGATATCATGTATATATAATGTAACATAGGTATTTCTATGATCAGAGTAACGCTATAGTTGTGTCACATAATTTTTTGATAAAAGCATAAAATTCAAATACTTTAATATATATATAATGTAACATGGGTACTTTCATGATCAGAGTAACGCTACAGTTGTATCACATAATTACGTTAAATATATTTAAATATCATTTAAAACACACTGAGAACAACAATACAGTAACAATTCTACTATTTTTATTTCAAATACACATTCAGTATCCCAGTCACTCTTAGATATCTACACTTCTTTGTACATTCTTCTTATAACTTCTTTACATAACATGATCATTGTTCACTTGGTCGAGAATTATTGGAGGGAGCATAGAACCATGCAGTAAGAAAATGACGTTCGTGCAACCTTAAAATGTAACAGATAATAAATGTAAGAGATAATAAATAGTAGAATTGCTCGATTAATCTCTGAAAACAACAACGTTTCGTACGCTAACATTAATCATATTTGCATGGAATTTTCACATTCAATTAACGATATATACATAATATAATAATATTATTATATATAATTTATGTATATATATTGTATGATAATATAACATAAATATTTATACAATTTTTGTGTAATATATATACAAATATATTTATACAATTTGTGTGTAATATATAATTAAAAATTATATATTTACACATAAATGAAATAATACACACAAATAAAATTATATATTACACATAAATAAATTAAATTATACACACACGGTGTTTAAAAGATTTAAAGAACGATCAAAATGCAAATCTTACCGCACTGAAACTCTGTAAATTCAAAGTGTACAATTTACAGGCTGTTAATTTCAGCGGCCTCAGACTTCTCGCCAGCATCATCGTCAAAAGTTTCCTGCAACTTATCGACGATTGATACCATTTGCCGTTCGTTCTAAAAATTACAAAGATATCCCTTTGAATCTTCGGACAGTGTCGTTCGTTCGACAATAAAATTTCACTACTTCTTCTAAAATACAGAACCCTGGCTGGGGAATCGTGATCTGAAATCTCGTCGGTGAGAGATGGAACAATGTTCGATTCCTTTTGCAAAAAATAATTCTGCAGCGAACTCTGAAAAAAAAAAAAGAATTGAAAGAAAAAGTCCTTACGCAAATTCGAATATACGTTCGCTAGAATTCGTCAGATGTTGCCCTGGCCAGCTGATGAACAAAAGGTCGCACAGCAGACAAACCGAGAGCGAGACGTATCTGAGCGCCAACGGCGGATTTTCCAAATTGATCACCGTCTGATCGCCGAGAACAAACGAAACAAGGAACAAAAGTCAAAGTGATTGGTGATGAACGACGATGTCAACCTCGTACGGACCTGAAACTGCGTGAAGCTTATGCAAATCATGTCGAATCCAATCATGATGAGGTAACACGTCGTGTTCGCGTCCTCGAGTATGTTGGCGAATCTTCGTTGTTAGCGACGTAAGAAAGACGTAAAGATTGTAAAGAACTTTAAACTTAAGGAACGAAAAATGGAAACGTGGAAGAGAGGATACTGACTCGATTATGTGTTTGTGCAATAGCACGCAGTCCCTGGCATTTTCGTACCATTTGTCGTCGCGTTTACTCGGATGAAGATCTACGTCCGCAGTGTCGATCTCCACGAAGTTCTCTAGCCTCACTCTAGAATTCAAAAGTTAGTATAAAGGCAGTTGAAGTTGAAAATTGAAAAATAGAAACAGTTAAAGTTAAAATTCAAAGCGGAAGTGGTAATTCGAACGTGAATCTGTCGTTGATTTATTTTACAAAGGGATGTTATCGCTATTTAATCGGCTGGTTTTCTTTTCCTGTTTTGCGTGATTCGACATTCTAATGTTTACGATAGTATTCAAAAATATTCGTCACGATATCATATTATATTATATTTGTTTCGATATACTTTAAATATTTTGCAAAGTCGAAACCTTGCTTTCGAATTGAATACATATTAAAAAGATACATATAATTAATTTCTTCTAACATCAAGTCGCGAAACTAATTCTCTGAAATTCAAGATTTCTCGTTGAATAGTTGCACTAGATATTCAATTATTTTTTTTTCATCAATCCTCTCAGTATCCACGAGTTAAGTTTTCGAATTGGGAGAAACAAGAAATATAAAAATAAGATGTGAGACGTAGAAAAAGAAAAGAAGAGTATAAAAGTCGTTCTTATTCTCTTTCTCACTTTTTCAATTCGTTTCGTCGGTCATCGATAGTGCCATACCCCTCCCATAAGTTTCCACTTATTTATTTCCAGTCGAAATTTACACGAAAAGAAAAGACAATGAGAACGAGAAGCTGCATGGATCCACGAAAAGTTCGTTCACAGATTTTTATATCTATTACAGATCCACGTAGATAAAGAATACTTAATAAAGTAATTAATAAGATTAACAAAGATACCTTAGAATTTCACAAAGACCACTCTCGTGTATAACGTACGTAACCATCATGCAGTTGACAGCTAGAACAATCAGAGTATACCCTAACGTGCCAAAGAACGAATGTATCAAGAGAACATTGTAGTATTTGTCCACGTTAACGAAATGTTCGATACGGAATGGCAACGGTCGATCGTCCGATATATTGCAGAGTCCTAAAGCGTCAGCTGCATTCAGCACCAATGGCACGGTCGCAAACGGCGTTATGAATCCGAGTAAAGAAACTGTGATCAATCGCATTTATTAATTAAACAGCCATTCCTGTAAATTTCCAATCACTCCTTCTCATCATCGTTCTTTTGAGACATTTTTTCCGTGGTTCGGTAATAAATATTGATATTATATTTATTATATAATATTAAATGTGAGACATTTTTTCAATGGTTCGGTAATAAATATTGATATTATATTTATTATATATAAATGTGAGACATTTTTTCAGTGGTTCGGTAATAAATATTGATATTATATTTATTATATATAAATGTGAGACATTTTTTCAGTGGTTCGGTAATAAATATTGATATTATATTTATTATATATAAATGTGAGACATTTTTTCAGTGGTTCGGTAATAAATATTGATATTATATTTATTATATATAAATGTGAGACATTTTTTCAGTGGTTCGGTAATAAATATTGATATCATATTTATTATATATAAATGTGAGACATTTTTTCAATGGTTCGGTAATAAATATTGATATTATATTTATTATATATAAATGTGAGACATTTTTTTCAATGGTTCGGTAATAAATATTAATATTATATTTATTATATATAATATATTACATTATATTTGTAATTATTAATATTTATAAATATAATTTGTAATTGTTAATATAATATAATTATTAATATTTATAAATATAATAATTAAAAATATAATATATTATATTTCATTATATATATAAGTCTCTGAGAAAACTGAACAATTTTTTATTAAAATTAAAATTAAATTAAATTATATTATATTATATAAATTAATATTACATTTATTGTGTATATATATATATATATATTAATGTTATATTTTATTATAATATTTTATATATACATAGTATATACATAGTATTTCATTGTATATAATATATAGCAACTTAAAATGAAATCAAATGAATTATTACGTTTTCTTTATGAAATTGTAACAATTAAAAAAATCGGCAATTTTTCACTAGTGATTCAGTTCACCCTCACAACTAAGTTCTTTGATCTAATTTCTATTTAGTATTTTTTTTATTTTCAAACGAGAATTTTCTTTTTTTATTTTTATACGGAATGTTAAATAAAATATTGAGGTAATAACAAGCGGAAATTAATACGTAAAAATCGATCAATCGTCTTACCTACGAAACCGGTGACAAATTTTTTCCCTATCGTGTATTGTTCGTTAAGCAGATCATACTCGTTCCTCCGCTTTTTATAAATTCTCCAGTCGTCCTGCATTATGTCCAGCAAACGTCTCATCTGAATCAATTGCACGCGCCCATTTAACGTTAACACGGTCACAAGCGACGCGACAAACGTACCTGCTCGAAATTGTAAAAGAAATTGATATACTTAGAGATACACATGAAGCTGATCATTAGAGGAGCGAAACTTTCCAGAAACGCTTCGAGATCGTCGGCAATTATGGCAGTCACAAATCCGCCGGCCTAGAAGAAAATTTGCGCGATTTCAAAAACATGAAATTGGCAAAAGTTTGTAAAAATTCGCTCCGCAATCACTAAAGTGTATTTGATCGAAAGTGTATTTTAAAGATTACAAATTGGTCCACCTTGGTAGTTCTAGCGTCAAGTATCCTAATATACTGCTTACAAAAATTAGAGGATATTTCAAAATGAATATGAAATCGATAAAAAAAAGAAGCCTTCGATTTTTTTTTAATTAAACTATTTTATTTAACTATTTCTATTATTTCTATTATAATTATATATATTATATACATTACAATTATAATTGTCTATATTATATATATTACAATTATAATTGTGTATATTATATAAATTACAATTATAATTGTGTATATTAGATATATTACAATTATAATTGTGTATATTAGATATATTACAATTATAATTGTGTATATTAGATATATTACAATTATAATTGTGTATATTAGATATATTACAATTATAATTGTGTATATTAGATATATTACAATTATAATTGTGTATATTAGATATATTACAATTATAATTGTGTATATTATATAAATTACAATTATAATTGTGTATATTATATATATTACAATTGTAATTGTGTATATTAGATATATTACAATTATAATTGTGTATATTAGATATATTACAATTGTAATTGTGTATATTATATATATTACAATTATAATTGTGTATATTATATATATTACAATTATAATTGTGTATATTAGATATATTACAATTATAATTGTGTATATTAGATATATTACAATTGTAATTGTGTATATTATATATATTACAATTATAATTGTGTATATTATATATATTACAATTATAATTGTGTATATTAGATATATTACAATTATAATTGTGTATATTAGATATATTACAATTGTAATTGTGTATATTATATATATATTACAATTATAATTGTGTATATTATATATATTACAATTATAATTGTGTATATTTGATATATTACAATTATAATTGTGTATATTTGATATATTACAATTGTAATTGTGTATATTATATATATATATATTACAATTATAATTGTGTATATTATATATATTACAATTGTAATTGTGTATATTATATATATTACAATTATAATTGTGTAGATTAGATATATTACAATTATAATTGTGTATATTAGATATATTACAATTATAATTGTGTATATTATATATATTACAATTATAATTGTATATATTATGCAGAGTGTTTTGTAACTTGTGGGACCCACTTCGGGAGTTGATTGTACGCCTAAAAATAATGAAAAAAAGTCATATAAATATATGTCCTGTCTGTTTTTTTTATGAGATATAAATTTTATAAACAGAGCAAACTCTCTGTCCGGCCTCTCTTTCCATACATAATAGTAACAGCAATAATTCGTAAGCATGAATTCGCACTGTTTACAAATAATACTTACTTATGATATCTTTCGTGTGACTATTTGAAGATTCAGCAAATTTCGCAATACTCTCTAAATCAGTTCAGTTCTTTTGAACTGTTATTGATATGGTCCGTATACGATGTCATATAATTATATATTACTTATAGTAATAATAATAATAATTATTACTATTATTATTACTTAATATAATAATTATAATTAATTATAATAATTATATCACTATCTTATAATCATATATATTTCTATTATTTTATTTAAAGAACGTCAGAAAAGCAAGCAGCAAGTCAGAAAGATCAAATGCTTCTTTTTTTCCACCGCCTCGCATTCATTTCGAAATATCCCCTAACATTTGTGAGCTTGTTTCTCACAACGAGTGCATCGATACCTGTAGAATCAGTTGAGCGATAATGACGGGAATGAAAACCAGCGACGCGAAACTTCTGTGCTGAACGGTTTGATAAGGCCAGATGCCCATTATAAAGAGCATGTTCTTGTTCAATCGCAGGTATCCGTACTGTGCGCTGTCCATTCCGAGAATCTCGATGCCCGCCGACGTCGAATTTCGATGATCACTCGCCAAAGACTGACCTGTCGCCATCGACTGTAGACAGACCCATCAAATAAAGTTCGTTGGCGATTCGTTCGTAATCGAGTGTCATTAGGTATTCCGTTTCAAACGTAACGTCCGGCGGATAATTGCAGAAGATTGGCTGGCTGAATCTGCTCGGGCAAAGGCTTAAAACCTAAAAACCTAATTGTGCCGATCGAATCGTCGCGTAAAGGATCTATTACGCGCTGCATAAGAAATCAAAGGCGAGCGAGAACGCGCTGCAATTGGAAAGTCTTTATGCTCGTTTTCGCATACGTAATAATACGAAAAATTTCGCGGAACGACCGAGACATTATAGGAAAAGTTACACTCTCGACTCTCTTAAGTTAATTAAAGAACACAGCTTCGACTGCTAATGGACGAACAGTTCTTTATGGTTCTTTGCAGCCAGTGGAGATCTCACGAACGATGGTAATACTCGTAAGAAAGTGAACGAAGTGACACAAAAGTGATATTATTTTATTTTAATTTGTCAAGTGAAATTGAAGTTCGTGGGATTTGCGCGGGAATGCGTTTGAAAAAAAAAAAAAAGAAAAAGAAAAAGTAAGGAGAGAAGAATACGTGAGTATCGTTTATGAAATAATTTTTAATACCTTGCGACACGTGGAACTATATGATATTATAAGAAATCTAAATTGTCTTAAAATTGTTATTTCTTTTCTCGTTCTATTCCATTCTATGCTCGAATAGTTCGATACGAGTTATCGACGTTAACTCAAGTGACAAGAATATACTGTATACTTTATTTAAGACACTTTTGAGTGTGCAATCCTTTTTTTTTTTTTTTCTTTTCAGTGCGGATCGCAGAACATCGGTTTCGATTTACAACACACACACACACACAGTCGATTTCTCGTTTTCATTTCAAGTCTCGTACGTAGAAACTGTTACAATTGTTTTTTTTTTGTTGCTTGATCCCTTTTCGTACGATGGATACGTCACTGGAAACTGTCGTTCAAAATATTCAATGGATATTGTTTTGCGTATTATACGCGAGAAATTGATTGAAAAAATTTTCAGATGCAAAGGAACGCACGTAAGCTTCTTCTTCGATCGTATTTATAAAGATGTACATAAATTTGTATAAATGTCCGCTAAGTCTAATTGTTAACATAATTTAACATAATATTTCTGTAATTTCCATACATCTTTATTCTTTTGTACTTGTACATGATCTCGATTTCAAAGGAAGGTAATAATAACAAATCTCTACCTCTTTCTTTATTCATCCAAATCTTTTCTTTCCCTCATCGATGTTACATTCGTTCGTTAATTGTAATATTAAAAAAAAAAAAAAGGAATTAAATAATTTAAACTAAATCGCCTAAACGTTACGTCGTTCGCCTGTGACGCGCATTTATAATAAATATTTCCTTAAAGTAACAGCGCTTAGAATCTTAGATCCGTGTCTCTCTACATGTATGCACGTTCGAAAGTCCAATGATGCGACTCTCGGTTCCTCGAATCAAACTATTATAATATTTCGAAATAATGTTATAATATTAAATTATAATATTATACAAAATAATATAATATTAAATTATAATATTATATAAAATAATATAATATTAAATTATAATATTACACAAAATAATATTGTAATAATAAATTATAATATTACACAAAATAATATTACAATATTAGATTATAATATTGCGTAAAATAATATTACAATATTAAATTATAATGTTACATAAAATAATATTGTAATAATAAATTATAATATTACACAAAATAATATTATAATATTAAATTATAATATTACACAAAATAATATTACAATATTAGATTATAATATTACACAAAATAGTATTACAATATTAGATTATAATATTGCGTAAAATAATATTACAATATTAGATTATAATATTACATAAAATAATATTGTAATAATAAATTATAATATTACACAAAATAATATTGTAATAATAAATTATAATATTACACAAAATAATATTACAATATTAGATTATAATATTGCGTAAAATAATATTACAATATTAGATTATAATGTTACATAAAATAATATTGTAATAATAAATTATAATATTACACAAAATAATATTGTAATATTAAATTATAATATTACACAAAATAATATTACAATATTAGATTATAATATTACATAAAATAATATTACAATATTACATTATAATATTACATAAAATAATATTGTAATAATAAATTATAATATTACACAAAATAATATCGTAGTATTAAATTATAACATAAAATAATATTACAATATTAAATTATAATATTACATAAAATAATATTACAATATTAAATTATAATTTTTTCGGAATATTTCGAAACGACAGTTTCCAACGATTGACAATTTCGGTGCACCAGCCCCGCGATCAAATATATCGATTAGCTCCACAAAACAAAAAGAAACAAAAAAGAAAAAAAAATGAAGCTTAATAACAAGGCTTAATAACCCACTTAACAGGGGATACGTTCGTCTTTAAATTTTTTTATACCATTTGCATTTATACCATGACGTAAACCAATTATTTAATTATTCTTATTGACCGTACTTATTGACAGTCCATTTGTATGGACCAAACACCAAAAGGGTCGAAGAACTCTGTTTCGCATAGAAAGTTAAGCGTCGAGCAGCTTTGGCGCCAAATTCAAGAAAAAAAAAAAAAAGGAAAGAAAAATAATTCCGAAAAGAAGTCTGAAGTCAATCACGTCGGCCAGTTCGTTAAAACAGCGGGGACGAGGCTTCGTTTTTCCCGAAACGTCCTGACTATGTCGACGATTTTCGACTAACGAGAAACTTCTGCAGGATCTATATAAGATCGCGCCCTCGCGGCTCGCATTGTCAGTGAAGACAGGAGTGGAAGAAACAACGAGATCAACTCGTGGGGGATGAAGGCAAATCTCGGACCTTCGGGGGGCGTGGAAGGGGGGGGGGGAAGGTTGATTTGCGCGATTTTTCTTTTATTAGGCGATGCAACATCCGTTGCTCTGGTGGCGCGTTTTGCCGCTCTTCGTCATCGTGAAGCCGGGACAGCACTGGTCCTGGTGAGTCAGCGACTGTGAGTTGCTGATGTCGCTGTGGAACGTCAGATAATAGTCCTTGCTCTTCTCGCAGTAGTCGTTCTCACGCTTCGGGGGGGCGTCGAGGTCGCTCGAGGCCGCCCTGTCCTCGCGCAGCTCCTCCGACGACGAGCTCGAGTTCGCGTTCACGTTCAACTCCGGCTTTGGATGGATACCTGCCGAACGGTTCTCACCACGGGGCGATAGGCTGTCTCTGTGCTGTCTGAAATGTTCCTCGGTGTCGCTCAGAAGGGAGCTGAACATCTCCGAGTTCCTCGTGATCACCGCGCCCATCGAGTTTGACCTACATTCTGCAATTAGACACGTGGTTTTTCAGAGAAATCATCTTCTCGGTTGGAACGTTTAAATTATTTTGGAACGTGTACGTGGTATGATGGTGATAATCTGTTGAAAATGACCCTGTACATGGGCTGAAGATAACCTGTCTAAAGGAATCTTGACTTGTATCATATGTATCAGATTATATCTTGTACAACTGTACTGTATCTTGACTTGTTTAGATATAAATTATATTATAGCTATTTAGATATAATTTGATAATGAATAATATATCTAATAAATGTAATATAATTTATATCTAAACAAGTCAAGATATGTATATATATTCATTTAGATATATTTATTATAATTATTTAGATTTACATGTTATAACTGTACTGTATCTTGACTTGTTTAAATATAAATTATACTGTAATTATTTAGATGTAATTTGATAATGAATAATATATCTAATAAATATAATATAATTTATATCTAAACAAGTCAAGATATATATATATATATATTCATTTAGATATATTTATTATAATTATTTAGATTTACATATTATAACTGTACTGAATCTTGACTTGTTTAGATATAAATTATATTATAATTATTTAGATATAATTTGATAATGAATAATATATCTAATAAATATACTATAATTTGTATAAATGTCTCTATATATATATATATATATATATATATATATATATTCATTTAGATATATTTATTATAATTATTTAGATTTACATATTATAACTATACTATATCTTGACTTATTTAGATATAAAACGTATCATATCTGTTGTATCTTGACATATTTTAACCATATAAGATTAGTAATAATAATAATAATAATAACAATTAACCGTACGAGAGAAAAATGTTAGATTAAGAGTTTGTTCTTGTAGTCTGCAGTAATAAAAAGAACACCTGTCTTATTATAAGAAGTGTGAAAAATATTTTTCATACATTTAATGTTTCAATCTAATGCTTAAATCTTTTACTTTATGTAATTGCTGAATTCTATTAGACACAATGTTCTTCTCAAGCTTACTCAATCAGTGGATCTGGCGACAATTTGGTTTTATCTTCTTATAACTAATAATTAAAGGGACACTATAACATTCTTTAGAGCAGTAAATCAGTACTATATCAGTACTATATCAACAAGCATTCACAGAAAAAAGAAAATGATACAATTTTCTTTCTGTATCTTACAATACCAAAAGTCAAGATTTCTTTTCAACGATTTTCACCCGTTCCAAGTCTTTTACCAAGAAACGAATTTCCGTTGTTATCGCTTATTATTTGCACTGCAAAAAATTTTGAACAACCTTGGAAATTTCCTCTGTAAGTTACCTCTGGAATCGGCGTTCTTGGTCGGCGAGTTGGCAACCGATCTACGAGCAACGTCCTGAAACGTGATCGGCGAGTAAATTCTTCTTTCTTCGGTGATGAACGACGTTTCTGGTGGTGTTGGCGAGGTGATCTTCGAGCCTCTCCTAGACGACGTGTCCAATGAATTTTGATTCTCGAACATGGTGGTGGCTGCTGTGAAGCCAGCGGGTGTCCCTGCAGACACTCTTTTCTCGGTGTTTCTCATGTGCCATTGTGGTGGTTCTTGGATAGTGATACCTCTCGTCGATGACGATCTGTGCTCCCGTTTCTCTAACCAATAAGTCTTCATTGTGCCTAAAACATACATATTTATTATTTTCATTGCGTATATCTTATCTTACTCTCATCAGTCCCTTGTGTCAATTTGACTAATTTTTCTTATAAAACATGTTATATAATGTATAACATAATGTATAATATATATAATAATATTATATTGACTAATTATTCTTATAAAACATGTTATATAATGTATAACATAATGTATAATATATATAATAATATTATATAATATATAATATAATATAATATAATATATAATACATGTTATATAATGTATTTTTGACATTTTTGATAAAATATACTTCAGAGTCAGAGTTGCAAATAATATTCGTTTCCAAAACTCTCGTCATTGAGTGTTATATTATTATAATAATGTTATTCTGATATAATATTTTTGAGAGAAATTATATGTATATTACATCGTAATGGTATAGCCAATGTACTCTTTTCAAAGATACGTACACACATAATTACTGTACGTAAAATTAATTACTACTAAAATCTAAACAAGCCTAAACAAATGATCATGACAGTCGACAAACTAAAAAGAAAATTCCATTTCTTTTTCATGTATATAAATCATGATATGTATTCAGTTATTTAATTTAACTCTCTTTATGAAACTTAATTATTTATTTCATTAAATTCAATCATTTTTTTTTTTACTAAATTTAATTATTTATTTTTTTCCCTCTGTACGGTATTAATTTTCCACCATCGTGCCAATTTGACACCAATTGAGACAAATTAAGTTGAAACAGCGAAAGACCAAATTCTCCTTTCAGGGAGACTCACGAGAAAAGTTATTTTCTTTTTATTAATTATTAACTTTCAAAACTGATTATAATTAACTAGTAGCTTATAATTAATTACAATTAACTTATAGTTAACAATTAAATATTATAATTATATATTAACATATATTATATAATTATGTATAATAATTATATTATAATTATAACAATTATATAACATATATTATATAATTATGTTATAATTATAATAATTGTATAACATATATATTATATAATTATATAACATATATATTATATAGTTATATATAATAATTATAATTATAATAATAAACGAATAAATATTATAATTATAATAATATTAATTAAATATTAATTATTAATAATAATAATAATTATTATTATTATATAATAATAATTATAATAAATATAACATATATATTATATAATTATATATATAAAGACCATGCAATAATTTAGATTACTATCTAGATTACTGTCTCAATTAAGATAAAATTCCTACCTTTACCCTTCACCTCGATCTCTCCTCGTTCCTTAACTTTGTACGAGGGGGACAATAACTCTCGCGTGGACTGCGATATATGTATTTGCATCGCTTGGCTGGTCGCCTCCATGCGAGACGCTGTGTTCACCGAATCGCCGAATAAACAGTATCGTGGCATTTTTAAGCCTACTATGCCAGCCACCACCGCGCCACTGTGAATACCAACTCGTATTTGAAGATGAAGACCTGAAATCAGACAGATCGATCAACCCCTTTTGACTACAGCAGATTATCTGTGACGTACCAAGAAGGTAGGAATTCAGTCGCAACCTGACGCCGAGAACGATGAAACTTTTTCGTTAGGCGTGCATTTCTGAGCATGTGAAGTATATCAATGTAATCGAAACACTGAATTCCACTACATTAAACCAATATTATTTATTTATTTATTCGTGCTCTGTTCGTGAATTGTTCATGCACGTACTAAAATATCCAACATTACCATTAAGCTTTTTATAATAACAATCGTCAAGGAGATTTATAAATAATAATCGTTAGGTCAAAGCGTAAATTTACCAAGCGCCATTTGGCGCCAGCGGTGGTCAAAGGGTTAAATATAAATAATCGTAGAAAGCACAACAAAAAATGACAGACTAAATTATTTCCCATGTGAATTTACCTGTGGAACGATCTTTAAGGTCCGTTATCGCCTCGACCATGTCGAGTGCCATGTCGCAGACACGATCTGCGTGATCGTTCTCCTTCACCGGGGCACCGGACACCACCATGTACGCATCTCCGATAGTTTCAACCTGACAAAGAAGTTTAGAAAGAATTTAACAACGCGGTGCCTCTCGAATTTTCATCACAGTCTTGACCTTATTTTCAGAGAAACTTTATCCGTTTCATTAGCGAGAACATTTCGAAAGAATCGTGCTGGCAAGATTACTTTTCAGATCCCGTTGAAGAGCAGACGATAGTTCGTGGATACATGAATTTGTTGGAATTTCATAAAATTGTGGATATTAGGATTGAACGTCGGAACTACCAATGTCGAAATTGGCCAATTTGTAACTTTTGTCGGAAATTTTATCGATTTATTTTCTAGAGAATCAAATAATTTTTCGTAAATCTAAATATAATAGATTTTATAAATTTATAAATATATGTATCATAAATAAATATTTTTATAAATTTATATGCTATAAATAAATATATTTATAAATATGTATATCATAGATGAATATATTTATAAATTTATAAATATGTATATCATAGATAAATATATTTATAAATTTATAAATATGTATATCATAGATAAATATATCTATAAATTTATAAATATGTATATCATAGATAAATATATTTTAATTAATATTACTATAAATTTATAAATATCTATATTATAAATAAATATACTTGTAAATTTATAAATATGTATATTATAAATAAATATATTATTAATATATTATTAATATATAAATTTATATATTATTAATATATAAATTTATAAATGTGTTTATTATAAATAAATATATTTATAAATTTACAAATATGTATATTATAAATAAATATATGTATAAATTTAGAAATATATATATATTATAAATAAGTATAAACAAATATATTTATAAATTTATAAACATATATATTATAAATAAATATAAAAAAGTAATCTATAAATTTATAATATATAAATTTTCCAAACGTATAAATCAGAGCTTATGTAATTTATTATATCACGAAGCTTATCTACTCTTATGCTCTTAACGTCTCTGAATGGAAACTCTGTGCTTTAATCGGTAGTTCTCTAGTGTTAAGCGAACTTTTAAAGTTCACTTTCACAGCACAAAAATTTCAATAATGTAGATGACCATATTAGAAACAAGCGTCAATGAAATGTTAACGCAATTATGCTGGCTCTTAACGGTGTTAAGGAAGCGACTCGAAAAGGAGAGATGCGTTCGTATTGAAACGAAGATGAAAGCGAAAGAGAATGGTTTTGAGGACGAATAAATGCTAACTCTTACTACCTAAGAATACCTTATACACCCGGTTCCTTTCAGTTAATGTATCGAAAAGCGAGTACATCGCGTTCAACATGGACACCACCTCCATCGGCGTGATCCTGCTGCAGATCTCTGTAAACGTCACTACGTCCGAGAACAAAATTGAAACGCTGTCGAACATCTGAAATGGCCACGACAAGTGGAACGTGTTAATCGACGAACGATCAGAAAAATCATTATTTTTCGGATCGACCGGAAAATAACAGTTATCTCTAGAAATTTTCATGAGGAAGAGTCAGTAACTGAAACTTATTTGTTATTTAAGAAAATTATTTATTAAGAAAATTGTTGAAGAAAATTTTTCAGAAAAAACGACATGATTAAAAAGTTGAGCATTTTGATTACAAATAGCAATAATAAGCAATTATAAATTTTCATGAAGAAGAGTCAGTAACTGAAGCTTATTTGTTATTTAAGAAAATTATTTATTAAGAAAATTGTTGAAGAAAATTTTTCAGAAAAAACGACATGATTAAAAAGTTGAGCATTTTGATTACAAATAGCAATAATAAGCAATTATAAATTTTCATGAAGAAGAGTCAGTAACTGAAGCTTATTTGTTATTTAAGAAAATTATTTATTAAGAAAATTGTTGAAGAAAATTTTTCAGAAAAAACGACATGATTAAAAAGTTGAGCATTTTGATTACAAATAGCAATAATAAGCAATTATAAATTTTCATGAAGAAGAGTCAGTAACTGAAGCTTATTTGTTATTTAAGAAAATTATTCATTAAGAAAATTGTTGAAGAAAATCTTTAAAAGAAAAACCACATAATTAAAAAGTTGAGCATTTTGATTACAAATAGCAATTATAAGCAATTATAAATTTTCATGAGGAAGAGTCAGTAACTGAAGCTTACTTGTTGTTTAAGAAAATTATTCATTAAGAAAATTGTTGAAGAAAATCTTTAAAAAAAAACCACATGATTAAAAGGTTGAACATTCCGATTACAAAATGGCAATTGCAAATGATCGAAAATTTTTTTCTATTGTCGATAATTATTATTTGTGAGAGGAATTTTATTCGGTTAGAAGTGTAAAAAAACTGAATACAAGTAAAATTTATGATCTCAAGATGGTTCAGGCACATATTTATAAAATAATATAATATTAAAATAATGAAATAATATAATATTAGGTTTAATATAATATTAAACCTAATGCGAGAGGAAGAAAGAGAATGGCAACGAGGGTGAAGTACATAAGTGTGGATCTAACTGTTGAATGAGAAAGAGCGGACAGTATAGAATTGAGCGAACAGTATGCAATAGGATCTAGCTTAATTAATTACTTTGATTAAGATGAGAATCGTACAACATAATCACTCGAGTGACGATCGACATTATAAATTCAGATAATGAAAATTCGAACAGCAATGACGTTCATACACATTAAATTATAATATAAATATTATAATTAATATTAATTAATAATATTATAATAAGTATAAATATTATAATTAATATTAATTAATAATACTATAATAAGTACAAATATTATAATTAATATTAATTAAATAATATTATAGTAAATATAAATGTTATGATGAATTAAATAATATTATAGTAAATATAAATGTTATGATGAATTAAATAATATTATAGTAAATATAAATGTTATGATGAATTAAATAATATTAAAATAAATAAAAATTTTATGATGAATTAAATAATATTAAAATAAATAAAAATGTTATAATTAATTAAATAATATTATAATAAATATTATAATTAATTAAATAATATAATTATTATTAGACATTTATAATGAACTTAGAATCCATTGTTCTCACCTCGCACGTGTCTATCGGGCTCTCCCCGTTTCTCAAACGATCCGCCACCTGTTTCGGTATCATCTGATACAGCAACTCGTCCGTACGTTTCATCTCCTCGTCCAATTTTCTCATTGATTCCTCTAGCTTTTTGCTCTTCAGCTGTTCCTGGTCTAAAGCCAACTTAAGTTCCACTGATTGTTGCGTGCCGGCGAGCATCAGGTCTCTGTAGAAAATTTTAAAATGTAAAAGTAATTGCACAGAAATAATTCATTTTCTAGATGTAGTCGTTGAATTGAATCCTCATCTTAATTTGCGAATATTATAAAAAAATAGATGTTGAAAGATGATATTTGTAATATGCTCATTTCGCGAGAAAAATATAATTTACAGAAAACATGGGTTACAGGATAATATCTGTAATACAGGTCACTGAAAGATTGAGTGATATAAAACAAAAATAACATTTTACAAACACACGTTTCATTAATTTTTTTATTATTTTAGAAAGAAATAAAATGAAATAGAATGAAATCCTACGAAAAAAGAAGATAAAAGAGATTGAGAATGGGCAAGTTGTGACTTTTTCAAAACCCTTCAGTGTTTCAGTGGCCAGCCTGTAGTTATCTCTTCTGAAATTCAAGAAAAATTTGTCAAATTGACGATTAGAAGAATACATTGATACCTGCTGAAGTCGTGCATCGATAAATCGTTTATGTAGAGACCAGTCGCGATCAGGGCATTCAAATCTGGCATGACAGGGGTGCCAAGGTACATCATCATCTTCCAGTTATCCATGTATATCATCTGACCTGATGAACGTCGTAGACATTTGTTAGAAAAGTTTCAAAGGACCTCGCTCTTGAAATAAATTACTGGCTTTCACCACAGTGTTTCACGTTTCGCGAACAATTCACTGTACGTATTTGTTTAAATTAACACACAGGGCAGGAGGATAATCGTTACTTTCTTCTTTCGCATTTCATACTTTTCACCATAATTTATAAATATTCAATTCTTCCGAGCCTCGAGAGGAAATGTAATTACTGCGTTCGTTAGAAAATCATACCACCTGCCAAATTAATTTCCAACGAATCGCCATATATGTTATGTACAATCGCTGCTTGAATTTTTGATACTTTTTCCCGCGAGTCTTGTGAAACGAACAAACAAAAAAAGAAAAAGAGATTTCTCACATAAACACACGTTATCTATATTTATTTCCAACGTTCGAAGTGACGAATATATCGACGGACACACGATTTTAATTTAAGCAAAAAACTAAAAGAGCCTCGACGCAATAAGAAACGTTTTTTTTTTTTTTTTCTTTTTTCTTTCGCCCCGGTGCATTATTGCATGTATATATTGCATTATCGTGGAATATTCCTAAAGGCCTAAAACACAATGCGGAAAATGCAGTCGAGTTACATAAATACATACACAGTATAGCAAGTATAGTAACATTTCATATTGAGTTCTTTTTTTTTTTTTTTTTTTTTTTTTAACGATCGTACATAGGTTCACAGGTCAAAGAACAAGATGATTATTTACATGTAATTTGCGACGATATCTTGACGCGTGTATATACATATGTGATGTAATTCTTTATGAGTTGCTCGTAATTATACTTATCGCTTGTGTTGATCTTAATTGCACGTAGCACAAAAGCAACCCTTACTGCGATCGTTCTTATTACTTTTTACACGTGTTTTTACTTAACATCTCGGGTAAGACCTAATCGAAAAGTGTGACGAAAGGTTTGAAAAATTATCGTGTTATTATAGAACTGGAACGAAATGGATCTTTCATATTACAATTTTCTCTTGGTCACTTCACAGTTCACACAGTTTACAGTATAAAATATTATATAATATTATACATATATATATATAGACGTATCTACTAATATATAATACATATAATATTATAATATAGAATATAATATATATATATTATTAATATATTACAAAATACTAGAATATACGTATCAAAATATAGTAAGAAAGAAAGAAATCATTAAAACAACTAAATAAATAATTATGAATATTAATAAACAACAATATACGAATAATGAAAATAAATAGATTTTTCGTACATTTACTCCACTTTTGACAAACAAATTTTTCAACACAAAAGTTTTTCCAAATCTATTATTCGATTACGGATGGTCACTGATAAAAACACATATATAATTTCAACGTAGAATGAACTGAATACATATTCATCTTCGAGATCGCTCTCCAAAAGTGTTTTCTTTTTTTCTTTCTTTTTATCTGTGGCCTACATTCGTTAAATTAGAAAATCGTGTTTTTGATCAACGTTTTTACGGAACTGCGAAAGTGTATAAACGTGCGGAAAATTGCACGTTTATTAAGTCGCATAAAATGTCTGATGCACGTTAAGCAAGATAAATATTCGAGCGAACAAAGCTTCTTTACAGTTCTTGCGCGGTTTGTTTCGTCCTTCAGCAGCATGGCGATCGATTTATGGACGAGCCTGCTCAATTGACGAAACTTACAGCAAAACTGGAGTATGAAACGATATTTGGCGACCTTCTCCCTTTTTAATGTCACGGAAGAAAAATTACGTAGCATACGTAGCATATGAAATTTTGAAAAGGTTATTGTATTCCATTCGTATTCAACATTTGTTCAACTTTAATAATATATTGATAAATTAAACTTCAAATATCTCAAATCGTATATACTTATACGTTGTTTAAGAGCTATTTCGTTTTCTTTTAACATCTTTTTTTCTTTTTCTCCGTAAATTCAGAATAAAAATCCATTTCATTATCGTTACGTGTCACTCGACTCTTTCAAAACCGGATATTTTTTAATCTACTTTGATCTACTAAATTTATAGTTCATCCCATAAATTTTTTTATATAATGAAATTAATTGAATAATGATATTTAATTAATTATTATTATATGTAAATTAAATTTATCTTAATAAAAACTAGATATTAATAAATACGACAAACATTTAATTTCTAAATATTAATTTTTTCTAACTTTCTATATATTAATCTTTTTTATTTAGCAAAAAAATAATATATATATATATATATATGTTTAGATTATTTACTTTCGAGATAATTAAAATTATTAAAATGAAATTATTAAAATAAAAGAATTATTAAAATAATTCTTTTTTTCCAATCATTAGTTAGTTTTATAAAGAAAAATATTTGCAAATAATGATATATAATAACAAATATCCCTACTTTCGTCGCATAATTAATTAATTAACAACGTGACAATAATATTCTGAAATTAGCTACCTACGGATACTCCGAAATGTAAATTTACAAAGCACCTCATTTTCACTATAATTTCGTTCATTTTTTTTTCTTTTTTCTAATCTTCTTTTAAATTTAGAACCAGAATCAATAATGCAGTTACGTACAGAAATTGTCGTAACGTGCACGTTCAGGTAAACAATTGCCCGCGACGATCAATCGGCCGCGATCAAACCGTCACGAATAATTACTATGATCGGCCACTCGTTATAACTGACGCCAGGTATGCATCATCGTGTCATTCTTTTACGTTCATAGCCTGACGAAATCTATTTCTACTGCTGCACAGACGCGGATTGAAATCGCACCTGGCCAAGAATAATTTAACGGTAGTCTTCCGTCGTTCGAACGACTTTACATAACTCGCCAACCTACTCGATAGATGGTAACCCACATCCACCGACCTCGTATACAGTCTCATTAGTCGAACAATTAAGGAGGATCGAGTTTCAAAGGATTAATTGATCCAAAGAATTAATCCGATCAAGCGTACGTTTCCAGTACGTCAGCACAGCTTTCAACGTTTGTTTGTTGTTCTTATCGACGTTGTCCTATTTTTCCATTGATTATTTGGCTTAAAACCGTAGGGCACAATGGCGTTGCCATCGAAGGCTAGTTCGGTTGTGAAACATTTATGAAATTAATCTTTCAAAGGTGTCTTTTGACAAGAACTTTCGAATCCTCGTGCATCTTTGTACTTTTTGCGCGAGATCGAGCTTATTACGAGGAATATTTTGCTTTTTGTACATTTCTGTGACTTTTCCAACATGATGATTTCCTGTAATTGCACGAATTACTCGCAGTTGCGTATTACGTGTATTCTGTTTTTTTTTTTTTTTTTCACATATTTTTGTAATTGTACGAACATCTCTTGCCTTCATATTCGTCTACGTATAATTAATTCAATTTAAGGAGGATCGTTACAATGATCGTGTGGAAAAGAATTTGAATTTTCAGTTATTTAATACTTGATATCGTAAATATACATCCTCGAATCCATGTTGTTTGTTATTTCTTCGCTATCTTATTAAACCATAAAGATATTAAACTAAACTCCCACACTTTCACCTACGTATATTTAACTCGAACTTTCTCCCCCTCTCCCCATGAATATGAGAGGAAACGAAGTAATAAAATAAATGAAAAAAAAAATAAGTAATTTTGTTACTTCACTCGCACTTTCCATCCCAAATTTTCCTCGCACTTTCTACCCCCAAACCCGAAAATACCGAAACGTGCCAAATCTCTCAGGGACAACTCTTTCTTTTCTTTCTTTGCAAGAAAAAAAAGAAAAGAAAAGAAATCACCTACGTTATCGAATTCGGTCGACGAACTATCGAGCATATCCTCGACGATGGAAACGCGGCATAAAGCGTGCACGACGTTGTACGTACGAGCGTTCCCTCCTAGGTTTCCATCGGTGTTGTCGCGTGCCACTTGCGTTCTCCATCGAGCCTCGGCGTCCACGACAACGAGGTGGACGAAGAAACGGAAAAGAAAAGAAAAAAAGGAAAATGAAATGGGGGAGAAATGGTTGAAGGAGGGACCCGAACCGCTCCCGCGACCGTTTCGTTTCAAACTATTACGCTGGTCATATTATACGCGTTGCCTGGCTACCAGTCGTGGCGACGCCGCGACGTTGGCCGTCGGCGCACGCCGCGAAAACCGTCGCGACGCCTCGCCTAACAGGACGACGAGCCGATCCACTGACGTGGAACTGGGACGTGGCGGGACGAACAGGGCTAAGGTGTTGCTTTCCACTTTTTTCTTAGACCTTTAGGTTAGACTATAAACGCGACAGTCCGCTCTCCAGCGACAGAGTTTTTCACGATTGCTATCGGAAAGTTTGCGCAACTTGTGCAACAAACTGTGCCGTGCTATTTCTTCTTTAGCACCGAGTATTTTTTCCACCATACTTGCTTGGAATGTTTACTGTAGTATATCTATATTATGTATTATATCATAGCGTACCATTATGCTATATTATGTTATATTTATAGCGTTGCTATCAGAAAGTTTGCGCAACTTGTGCCAAACTATGCCGCGCTATTTTAATTTAGCATCGAATATTTTTCCATCTTTCTTACTTACTTGGAATGTTTACTATAGGGTATCTATGTTATATATTATATTTTAATGTACCATTATACTATATTATATTATATCACACTATAGTGTTGCTATGAGAAAGTTTGCGCAACTTGTGCCAAACTATGCCACGCTATTTTAATTTAGCACCGAATATTTTTCCATCTTTCTTACTTACTTGGAATGTTTACTATAGGGTATCTATGTTATATATTATATTTTAATGTACCATTATACTATATTATATTATATCACACTATAGTGTTGCTATGAGAAAGTTTGCGCAACTTGTGCCAAACTATGCCACGCTATTTTAATTTAGCACCGAATATTTTTCCTTCTTTCTTACTTACTTGGAATGTTTACTATAGTTTATCTATATTATATGTTATATTATAGTACCATATTATATATTATATTATAGTACCATTATGCTATATTATGTTATATTTATAGCGTTGCTATCAGAAAGTTTGCGCAACTTGTGCCAAACTATGCTGCGCTATTTCAATTTAGCACCGAATATTTTTCCACCTTTCTTACTTACTTAGAATATTTACTATAGTGTATCTATATTATATATTATATTACAGTGTACCATTATAATATACTATATTATATTACACTATAGTGTTGCTATCAGAAAGTTTGCGCAACTTGTGTCAAACTATGCCACGCTATTTTAATTTAGCACCGAATATTTTTCTATCTTTCTTACTTACTTGGAATGTTTACTATAATGTATCTATATTATATATTATATTATAGCGTACCATTATACTATATTATATTATATTACATCACAGTGTTGCTATGAGAAAGTTTGCGCAACTTGTGCCAAACTATGCCGCGCTTTATTTTAATTTAACGTCGAATATTTTTCCACGTTTCTTACTTATTTGGAATGTTTACTATCTAAATTATATATTTTAGTGTATCACTATAGTATATTATATTATAGCATATTGTATAATATAGATATATTACATTATACTATAGTGTATCTATATCTATTATCTGTACTAGCATTAGAGTGAAGAATTTGCGAATTATTTCTTTTTTCGCTGGCGTTGAACTTTTTATCCTTCCTTTTTTTAGATCAATGGTTAGGCTAAACGCTTTAGCTTTACCAAAGCACTGTAGTGTGTCCATATCTATTATTTGTACTAATAATAGAACGACGAAGACTTTGTGAATTATATATTTCTTTTTCGCTAGCATTTTTTTTCTTCCTTTCTTTAGATCAAGGGTTAGGCTTTCTGCTGTAGTGACAGAAATCACGATTGCTATCAGAAACTTTGCAGTTTATGGTTTTAAGTAGCGAACTATGGTTCTTAGGCGATTGTTATCAGACGGTTTATCGAGTGATTCCTTTTATTAGCGTTGGATTTTTTTCTATCTTTCTTTGGAGCAAAGCCTTAACTTAGAGTTGTTGTGTCTCTTACTGGCGCTGGATATTTTTCAGTTTTCTAACAAAATTTGAACAAAAAAAAATTAGAGAAATAACAGAGAAACAGAATTTAAGTATTATAGAGGTTTCACAGAAGAAATTCTAGAAAAGAAAGTCTCTGAATTCAGTGAAAAATTAATGAAACTTTGAATTATATAATTATTAATAACTTTTAAATTATATAATTATAAATAACATTACAACATAAACTGCAGGGCATTTTTCTCAAAGTTACTGGCAAATAATTGTAATCGATAGAACGTAGAATAGAATAGAATGTAGCTCGATGGAACAACATGTATAGTCTGAGTAGTGATTATAACCAATGCTCTCGTTAAAAAAGTATTAGCACGAGGCAATCCCTTTCTTCTTAATCAATTGAGTCTGGGCAGGAACAACGAATTATAGCATTTTTGTAGTACACGACACGCCTTAGAAGGGATCACGAGACTTAATTGCACAAAAGTGTCCGTTTCTCAAGTGTGAGTCACGTTAACGCGCGTTCCACCATCGTTGGGACGTGTATCGAGATGGAACAGTGCGTCTGCTTGAAACAAAAACATTCTCTGTTGGAGGAGGATGAAACAAAAATTTCTCTGTTTGCGAATGATGAAACAAAAATTTCTCTGTTTGAGAACTTCTCGCCCCCTCTTTTAACATTGCGCGCGTTCTTCGTGCTAAAAAAACATTCACGTTTTGTTGGGCAAGTCCGCTTGTTTAAAGTACCACTTCCTGCGTTTAACAAGAGCAATTTATCAAACTTTGATTTTTGAGTTTTTTTTTTTTAGTGGAAATTTTCAAAACATTAAATCCGCAGCAAAAGAAATCTACAGTTATTTTAACCCTCTGTGGACAGTATATAAACGTTTAATGTCATGTGATATTATTACTAAATTACTACAAGTTATAACACAAATAACGTGTATAAATAAATAATATAAATAAATATATAAAAAATATAATATAAGTAATAAATATAAATAAATATATAAAAAATATAATATAAGTAATAAATATAAATAAATATATAAAAAATATAATATAAGTAATAAATATAAATAAATATATAAAAAATATAATATAAGTAATAAATATAAATAAATATATAAAAAATATAATATAAGTAATAAATATAAATAAATATATAAAAAAATATAATATAAGTAATAAATATAAATAAATATATAAAAATATAATAAGTATGTAAATAAATATATAAAAAATATAATAAGTATACAAATAAATATATAAAAAATATAATAAGTATATAAATAAATATATAAAAAATATAATATAATAAATAAATAAACGTTCAATGTTATGTAATATTACTGAATTACTACGATTATAACATAAATAACGGGTATAATCCACAAAAGGAACGAAACTGTATTTCAGAAACGATTTGTGAAAATATATACACCTACATATTCCTGTTAACGTACTCGTCACTGCACATTACGGGGAAAACTATTTGTCTAATCAATCAAAAACACGAGGCACATCGCACACGGCCGACCACCGTTTCTCATCATTCTCCCCCGTTTTTCTACCCCGCTTCGCCATCGATGTGCCCGCGTAAAATTACCATGAAACTTTCGCTTGTCCTTCAAGTCAATTTACCATATAGGTCCGCTCGAATCGATCCTCGGCCAACAGTTGTTCGTTAACACGAAAACTTTAGCCTCTCGATACGCAATAGTGGCCGGGGCGAAGTTAGTCCGTGCTTAGTAAAGGCGAAACTACGGAATAAGTCGCTTCGAAACTCGTGCTCGATGCTCCAACACAACACGGGATATCGTTTCTCGTTTCCATTGAAAACGAGCAACTGCGTCATAGTCAATGCTCTCTTACGGAATCATGTCGAAAGGTAAAAAAGAACATTAATTAGTTAATTACCGTGGCTAGATACAACGAAATATTTGTAAACGAGGTAACAACTGACAAGCGGATCGAGTCTCTTTTCTCGATACTGCGAGAAACTGGACTTTTGTCTATTATAGTATTTTGCAAAAAATTAGGGACAGAATGGTAGCTTCCTTATTGTGAAAATAAAAAGTAAGAGTAATATAATTCTTTTAACAGTAAACTAACGATGAAACGACGAACAATCAGGTATATTACTTATGATTGATTTTTGATTTGATATATAGTTAAAATTGATTCTCATTTAATATATTAAATTAATTAGATTCTTATTTAATGTATTAGTTATTATTCTGAAGACATATTATTATTTACACGATAAATTCATTTTTCTCAAGTTTGTCACCGTGTCATTCGCCAATAATAAATGGACGAGAAAATGGAATTGCGAAAAGAATTTGCTGATCGTCCCCTGTCAGATTGTTTGTAGTTGGTCAATTGTTTGATCTCTGGGTACGAGATTAGGCTTGGAAATTCTGTCGGGTTTATTTCGGCTTAAACGTAAGCCGATTTATCGTACTGGGATCCGCAGTTTATGGCTTCGTTCATGACCAGCGCAAATGAAAGCGTAATGGTTGTCTTAGAAAACAAGTCGCTAAAATTCGCTAAGAAAATCTGTACGATATTTTGTTGGATAACGTTCTGCGTTAGTAAAGCAACTCGAAGGCAATTTAAACACCGTTGTTATTACTTATGCAAACGCTATTTGATACGTGTGAAATATTTGCAATTTTTGTTAACGTTTGTTCGAAGTTTAAATTTGTACCGGTACCGGTTAAATAAAAATCATATTAAAAGATTTATTTTTAATTGCCAGTTTTTCTTTAAGCATAAACGGCAACTATATCGAATGAAAATTATAAGTCTACCTAGAATAAATTATTCTTCTACCTCTTATAATCACAAGTATGCCCCCCCATGTGGCTCATTTTCATTTTTTTTCACTATTAAAAATCCAAAAAACCAGAAATGACCTGTAAAATGTGTATTCGTCGTGTTGATTCACGTTTCTCGCTTAATGCTGTACCAGACTTTTAATCAACATCATAGCATTACTAGAATTCGACTCCAATAATGAAACACTTCACTTACCGTGTAACATCATCCACGGGGATTTAAATATAAATCGATTTGCGAATACATGCAACTCAAGTTAATCTCTGAATAATATAAATCAATCTTATTTAATCGACTTTTGTTGCAGACTGGCGAGGATGGTGGGCAGCGTGCCGAGCGGATGGATGAGGAAGATCCTTCTCTTCCTGGTCCTGATGACCGGGGTCCTCCTGATCGCCATGTACGCGCACGCTCCGCCGCTTGCTTCCCTTCAGCCGTTCTCGTCACGACGGTGAGCATACGCGATATGTTGTAACGATGCACGAGTAACCCAGCCGAACCAGTCGATACTCCTTCGGCTCTCTATTATCGCCTATTAAGCTGCACATGGTCGGCCGTGTCGTTCTCGAGACGCCACGGATCGTAGAAGGGGCGCCACTCGATCGTACATTCTTTTACACATCGACGACGATCTTATCACGTTCCTGACGGTCGTCGTGAATCTAATTAGACGGCAAAGAACTTCAAGGTTTCTTCAGGCCTTTTTCTTTTTTTTTTTTTCTTCTTTTTTTCTTTTTTCTTTTTTTTTTTTCTTTTTTCTTTCTTTCGTTCATTGTCACGTCTCGTCCTTTTCATTCTTTTCTTCTCGTGTTTTGTCATCGACACGATCGTTTGTTCGGTTATCTTTCTGCTATTTGTATAATTGGGGTTATTGGTTTTCTTGGAGGAAAAGGGGATGAAGTTTCTCTCTTTTTTTTTTTTTTTTTCTTCCGTATTGGTAATTAAACTCGGAGTTTCTCGAGTTTGTCGTATACCACGAATGTTATTTAAATCTTGTGTTAAATTGCGGACAATGGAAGAAATTTTTTGTATATTTTACGAAAAGTCATTTCAGTTTCTTGCCGTTATTAATTTTATTAATAAAATTTCTATGAAAAATTACGTACATGTCATCTTGACATTTATATTTTATGAAAATGTTACAACTTATGTGATATTACTATTGTTTTGTGAATATTGTGACAATTTAAAACCATTTTATTCGGTGAGCTCAGATCGTACTCGCATTTTAACATAATATAATACACGTGCAATTATCACGATAAATTAAAGAAATCAATTAAAGATATTTTAGTGTACGTAAAAACTAAACTTCATTCTTTTTCACTCTTCTTATTAATGAGAAAGTTAATTAGAAAAATAATTAATTAGAAAATTAACGAGAAATAGCAAAGCGAAAATATGCATTATACATGCATCGACTCACGGAAGTATTTGAACATCTGTTACAAAAATCTTTGACAAGTGTATTACACGTATACATCCACTAAATTATGTGTATAATGTTTATGTAAACTAACAATTTTACAAACATAACTAAGACTAAAGTAATGCTGAAGACTAAGACGTTTCATTTACTAAAAATTTTGACTAACTTTCGATATTTTGTATGCATATTCATCTGTAATATAAATATAAAATATATATCTAGCTAAGTGTCAATGAAATTTGAGAATATTCTGTATAAGTACAATGTCTAATATTGTAAATAATTTAAAATAAACCACTCGAATAATCCTATTTATTTTCGAAACATTAAGCTTTGAGTGTTTCGTTTACACTAAAATATTGCATTGATAATCTTATAACAAAATAAAATAAATAATTCACTTATCAAAGTTCGAAAAGAATAACATGTATACATGCTGTTCATTCAGTATTAAATTTCCAGGCTCTTTAATTTTAATCTTAAGCACTCGGCGGGTTAATAGATGAAATAATTTTTTACCTAGGTTATCTTTCTTTAATTATCCTTATAAAAATGTACAATTGCATAAACATGATTTCATGAAAATTCCTTCACAACTGTTCGAATACTTTCGTCAACTATTACCATCGTAAGGTGTCCCGCATTTTAGTGTTCATTGTCAGCGTGTTTTATAGGCATCAAACAAGGCTAAAATAATGTGTAGCAAAAACTCATCTCACCTGTACATACTCGTATGTACAACATTTCGATTATATTATATCAGCATCATACCATGATATCGAATTGATATCGAACTGTTGAATTCACCGTGAACCAAATTTCACATCGACTTTGTCGAATTTCTTCATACGTTCCTTCAATTCTTGTAATCGAATTTAAAATACCTTTGGCATTGGAAATTGTTGCTCTCAAGCGTAACACAACTATGGAACGTAAAGACTTGAGATTTGAAGACCAGGAAGATCGTATTCGTCACGCTTTACATTTGAAGCATTTTCGCTACATATTTCAGTCTTACCTATAGAATGCTAAAATTGTCAAAATTCGTCGAGCACACTAAAATTCGGCGCATCCCGAGAGAGTATGTACCCAAAGAGAGAATCGTCATCGACGCGCGAGAAATCGGACGAGCCGTTATTTATTTAATCTTTGTTTCTACCTTTTGTTGCCGCATATCTCGTTTCGTTCATTACCTTCCGCACGCAACCTCGGGTGATCGACATCAAAGACTGAAGGAGTTGCAACGAGGCTTGGTTACTTTCCTGGTCGGTAATGAAAGCACCAAGAGACCCGAGGAACGGCTCTACGAGTATCTGGAAGAGCCTAGGTAACGTCTTCCTGGACCCTGGGACAGAGATGCCTGTCTACTTGCTAAAGGAAGCTTTCTTTCTTTTTATCGTGCCACTTTCCCCCGTCCCCACAACAAATATATAAAGTTTTGTCCCTTCATGTCCAACCGTCATCCGTGATTTCTTCTCTTCTTCTTTCCCCCGAGGGATGAACCGCTTCATCGGCTGTTCTTTGGCGTGTCCAATTGCTTTCACCTTCCTCTGCATGTCCGTTTTCTCCGTTCCTTTTGTCTCTTCTATATACATCGAATGGTCTGGCTTCGCTTGGTCTTTTCGTCGTAGAGACAAATACCGATTTCTATCGGGGAGGGATGATTTTTGTATCGTTTTTTAACTAGAACTTACCGACGAACAGTCATTGAAGACGAAAAGAATAGCGAAACTTTATAACTTTATACCTCTGTTCGTATATTTTATGAAAGATAATTCAAATCTTTGAAAATAATTTAAAAATTATTTAATTTTAACAATTCAAGTCTTTAAAACTATTTTACGTCTAAGTAAAGTAAGTAACAACGAAAATTATAAATTGGTCATTTCGGCCGTTTTCGGTAGTTTCAGTGTTAAGGTGTAGAATATCGATATCGAATATTCGAGTAATTAATATTCAATTTGCCATTACCTCGGCGAGGAATATTGAATACCTTTGAGGTGAATATTGAATATTTAGCAGGTGTGTTTAACTCGTTTACGGTAGGATAAATAATCTTTAATTCGTAGTCAAATATGTTACAATATTCAAATGACAATAATTAAATTTACTTCAGCATCTTTTCAGCTGAAATCCGTTACACTGTCTAGCTAGTTAATAGATGTACGAAACAATCCTGCGTAATGTATATAATCGTGAATATTACGACTGCATGATGAAATGTTGTGAAACAGTATTGAAAACAATATTGAAATTTTTCAAACGCAAGTAGATCATCGTCGTTGCGTGACTTGTCTCTAGACAGCTTATTTAGTCCATACATGTTCTTTTTTTCTTTCTTTCTTTTTTTTTTTCAACAGTCGTGAAGTTACACGAATTAACAATTACGTATCCATTAACGCGTCCACTCGGTAACGATCAAGCCAAAATTAATCCTTCCTCGATCTGGGACACGCTTGGTGAAACTGAATAATTTTTGCACGAGTTACCAATGAACCGTGAACCGTGCCTCAACATCTTCGTACTAACGAGATAATTCTTCGAGGAATTTTATTCTTCGTGCTTGCATGAACATTTGTGATTTCGTAATTTATCCTTCGATTATGTGAATATTTATCAGGCTGATGTTATCTGTTTTATGGTAATACGTGTATGTATATTCTAAGTTGTATATTCACGCGCCACTGCGTCCGATCCTCGTTTTCGTTCGACTTGCGTTTCCCGCTTTCTGAAGAATCATATCAATCTGTCTGAATCATTTCACTTGAGCTTCGTGCTCGAGCCTTGCTTCGGTGGTTCTCCAGGCTGTTGTTTACAGCTCGCTGTCTGATTAATTGAAAATCCATCCGACAGATTTCATTGAATTAATTTCGCAGCCTGGAGAAGAAATTAACAACCGGCGCATCTCTTGATGAATTCTGGAAATTAATTGAACTGAATTATATCTGCTCCTCTTCTTTTTAATTCTTCTTTAATTTATTAACCAAGCGTTCGTACTCGAGCCAGAAATTTCTGTGACTCTGAAGTTAAAAATTAGTAGAAAAGTTAAAACAAGTGAATCATATCTATAATTTCTAAAACAAAAACGAAATCATTCGCGAGGAGAAAAGTACGAAATTTACGCAGAAGAAAGAAATTTATTTCTTTTCTTCTTAATTCTTTCTTAATTCATTAATCATCGTTCTCAAACTGCAAATTTCAAATGACTTTTGAAATTAAATTCAATATTAGGGAGAGCTTAGATTCGATCGTGTCCTTCAACTTTCACTCTTTGAGAACATAAATATCATAGTTCGCAGTTTAAACAAAAGTAAAGTCACGTGAAGTAAGAAAAACCTGAATCAAAAACAGTTGTTACATCTAAGAGAGATTGGCAATCGGATCAGTTTATTCCTCTTGGTTTTAATTTTACTGGATTACTTTCACACCCGTAGATTTTAGAATTCACCACCTTCTACGAGTTCTTTTTCACGATTTTCCTCTCCGTTTTTTAACTTTCTCCTAGCTCTGCGCCATTTCCCTGTACGCACTCGACACTTTTGTTCGTGTTATTGAGTTCTCTTACGTTGTGTCTCTCTTATACATTAAGGTAGTTCTTATTTTTTACTGTCGGAATATTTGTTTCAGATTCAGTTTTATTCCTTTTCAAATTTCTTCACATTTAGTTTCACTTTATATTCGTTCCTTCGAGCAGAAATTTAGTTTGAAGTAATGAAATTAGACCAAGTTTGAAGTTTCCAAAATTGAATAACGCGAAGCTTAAATTGTTAAGGTTGCCCAACGATACCAGTTAAGGGTTAAATCTCTTAAAAGTCTTAGAACTATTGATAGGCTTCAAAGTCGATTTAGATCTTTCTCCGCGTTCGGAGAAGTTTTACGACGCAGCATTGTATAAATTTCAAAATTCGTTCCAATAAATAAAAAAACGCATCGTTCGTTTTAAAATCGATGATTCAAGGTACAAACACACTTCTGTGATATAATCGAGGCAGTTCGAAGTATTTCAGAGTAAATTATTTTATCTCTATTCGAGCTTAAATAGTAAATTATTTTATCTCTATTATAGTAATCTCAGACATTATTACACTGCCTCTTGGGAGAGCCTGAATATCAACATCTGATAAATTGAATGACCGATTAATTCGACAATATCGGCAATAAAATAAGAGATACACGAGTATTTTTTATTATTTACATTGAATATCAATAATCTAAAGTGTTTTAAGATAATCTATATTTAATTAACCCTCGTCAGCTCCTTGACATATTCTTCTTCTAAAACGTTGTATTATTTTGTAACATGGAATCACAGGTTCCATTACAAAACTGAATCTTTACGGTATCTAACATTTTTGAAACAGAGTTGTAGATAATATTCGTTGTCAGAGTACTTGACAGACAATACACTGCCTTGTAATTATTACACCACAGTTGTATACATTAATTACAGCTTTAACTCTTAATTAGTTATAGCTGTGACAAATGAAAATCCAAAAGAAACAATGATGTTAAACAAAGGCAAGACAAACTTTAAGATAACTTTATAGAGCTAGTTTTCGACAGTTTTCGATTAAAACCAGTAAGAGGAGAAGTCTTTGCTGTATTTCGCAAATTTAAATTCTTTAGGAAAAAAAAAAGAAGAAGAGAGGAAAAATATCGACATTAAAATATAAAAACTACCCTCGTGTGTGTACGTACATATATATCCCTATCCCCATCGAACACGTACTGCTTCTGGTCCTCTCTGTTTATCTAGCTGTGTCTTTTTTTTATTTTTTTATCGCAAATTATCCAATTTGGTGCTTGTTGAGATATATGGTGAAATATACAATGTCGTATGGGAAACTCACACGCAGGGTGAAATGGTGACAAAACAATTGTGTTCGTCGGTGTTTCGTTTTCGAATTTAATTTAACGTTCTCTCTGTTTGGATCGTAGAACGTTTCAGAGTCCGTGGTCGTGGGCTTGCGTCGCCGGGAGATGCGAGAGGAGAGCGGTCAGATCGTCGAGGACTTCTTTGGCCAGCTGTATCGCTCTCTGCGGAGGGAACACCAGGCTCCTCTGGCCAAGGCCGACCGGAAACGTGTTCCTCGGCGAAGACAGCGTGATCATACATCTGCAGCAAATCGAATTCGTCACGGTGAACACCAGCGATCAGGAAACGAAGAACCTGCTGGAGCACGCCAAGGACGTTTTCATCGGTGAAGATTCCACGACTTTTCGTTTCGAAGTGAATTCTCCTTTTAACCTCTTGCGCTGGAATGACGTGCCACCCGCGTCGCGAGTTTTTCGTCCCAAATTGCAAACATTTTCTCAGTTTTTTCATGTATATTTAATAGGTTCTGTCCAGTGATACTCGTACGGCTCGGTCACTCGTTATGGTCCGCGCAACCAGTTTAACACGGAGGGTTAAAAGGAGGATCAGATTCCGATTTTTCGATCATTTTCATTGTACAAGTTAATTAATTTGGCTATTATTAATGATATTAACAATGTTATTGATTATCATAGCAACGAATGTCATTAGACTGATTTAATGATCATTTGTGAGAGAGTAAATGGTCACGTATTGATTTCATTTGCGTATAATTATGAAATTTAGTACCATTGGATTAACTTCTAGTGAAAATCGTCCCTAACGGATTAAACAGATCATTGGATCTGTGATTTTATGATTAATAATTATATTTACCTACGTAATTTTCCATTGCCTCGTTATGTTTCAAACTTATTTTTAGTTGCCAATTTTTTTTTTTTTTTTTACGTGAACGAAGCATAAACTGCAACTATATCGAATGAAAATTATAAGTCTACCTAGAGTAAATTATTCTTCTAGCCTTTTGTCGTAATCACAAGTATGCCTCATTTTTTTCACTATTAAGAATCCACCAAAAATGACTTGTAAAATGTGCATTCGTCATGCTGATTCACGTTTCTCGCTAAACGCTGTACCAGACTTTTAATCAAGATCGTAACATCACTAGAATTGTGTTTCCTGGATGTATGACTCCAGTAATGAAACACTTCACTTACAGTATAACATCATCCAGGGGACTAAATATAAATTGTACTAACTTTAACAGATATGCAACTCAATTGTTCGTTCATCCTATTCGCAATGCAACAGAACTCCATTCATTTGAACTAAATTTTAGCCAGTATCCAATTAAATGAACTGTTGGTAGCTGTTTGAACAACAAACTATATATAAAAATCACTAGTAGAGGGAGGAAGAGTCTGATTGTACGAACTCTGAATCGTGTCAGATTTTTCATACAAGTTCGCCACTGAAACTTCTGAAAATGCAGAAAAATCCGCGATCTATACTATTGGTAACTTTCGTTTGCAGGTAACGTGAGGAGCCTGGTAAAGGTAGCAAACGCGAAGAGCAGATCCGGCGTGGAAGTGTTCGTGATCTATCTGTCGGCCGGGAATGGGAGACCGACCGGTCCGAGTTTAGAAACAGACGAGTCGTACACGCTCGAGCTGATGCCGAAAGGAAGAGTCCTCGAGGCGCGAATCACCGGGAGGAGTTACTTCGGCGCCAGACACGGTTTGGAAACGCTCGGTCAAATGATCTGGTGGGACGAGACCGCCGGGAGGGAAGGTGCCTTGCGAGTGTTATCTCGCGCCTCTGTCGAGGACAAGCCGACGTTCCCCTACAGGGGTCTGCTGGTCGATACCGGGAGACAATTCTTCCCGGTTGAACGGCTGAAACGCGTGATCGACGGAATGGCCGCGTCCAAGTTGAACACCTTCCACTGGCATTTATCCGACTCGCAGAGCTTCCCGTTCGACTCGGCCCAATTCCCGGAAATGGCCAGATGGGGCGCCTACAGCGGCGATCAGATCTACACGCCCGACGACGTGAAGGACCTCGCGGATTACGCGAGGATCCGCGGCATCAGGATACTCGTCGAGATCGACTCTCCGGCGCACGCTGGCGCTGGCTGGCAATGGGGTGAGTTTTCAGCGTTTTTTTTTTTACAAATATCAGTTGTAATAGTTGTTTATGAATATTTTTCGGTACAGTGCCATTGAGCGGAAATGAATGTTTGTGCGAATGAAACCTGAATGGAAGGTGGTCGACGAATTTCAATGAAATTTCAATTATTTTTGGATAGTGGAAAGCCATTTATGAATGACCTTCTTTCTTTGACTGTCACTGGCCATCGACGACAGAAATTTAATTTTGATTACTATTAAACAATATAAATATCCGGAATTATTATTGGTTATCATCGATAATCTGAGTTTTATTTTGATTGAGCTATTGTCGACGGTCAAAAATATATTTGGTTATAGTTGGCTATTATTGGCAACAAATGGCATTTTCAGCTCTTATTTTATTATTTTTCCGGGTAAATGTTTATCAATGTGTACAAAGTATTATTTTAAATATTCGAAGAAGAACTTATATTTTTGTATACATAATAAAAACTTATACATGTAGAAATATAGCTATGTAATATTGCAACATTATGGTGTGTGAACGAGTTAATGAACAATATCTGGTATCCTGTGAACATTTTAGAATAATTCTTAAGATGAATAAATGTCGACAAACAATTTTAAACAGCACAAATCGCTAGGTGATATTATAAATTGCTCTTTGTACTTTTACATAATGCCTACTAACGTCGTATTTTGGATATTAATATTTTGCATTTTATTTTGTAGTACACTATATCATAGGCATAATATTGTAGTATAGTATTAAAGATATATAAAATTTTGTAGTATAGTATTATAAGATATACTATAATATATTATAAGATATACTATAATATTTTATAGTATAGTATTATAGTATTATAAGATATACTATAATATAGTATAATATAGTATAATATAGTTATTCTATAATTATAGTATAATATAGTTATACTACAATATAGTATAATATAGTTACACTTATAATATAGTATAATATAGTATAGTATTATAGTATTATACTATAGTATTATAAGATATTATACTACAAAGTATATATAGTATAGTATTATAAGATATTATACTATAAAATACTGACTAGACACTAGAATATTGTAACCTGTTGAACTACAATCGACAAATCCTTACTCTTACTATCCTTCCTCCTTTCAAAACTTCTTCTCGCTCTCCAAACTCCTCGGCTCCGACTCTTGCTATTCGTAATAGCCGAAATGGCCAAACTCTCGCGTCTGGCCATCTGGCCTGTTCGCATCGTGAAACTCGTCGTCTCACGCCGCGGCGTTGATCTTGTTAATTTGCTCAGGGACGGAGTACGGTTACGGGGAGCTGGCACTCTGCGTTGATCAGCAGCCATGGTCGTCGTATTGCGGCGAGCCGAATTGCGGCCAGTTGAATCCCATCAACGAGCACACCTATCGAATACTGGAGGGGCTGTACAGGGAGCTGCTGGACCTGACCGAAATCCGCGACGTCGTGCACCTTGGCGGTGACGAGGTGAATCTCGATTGCTGGGCACAGTACGGAAACATCACAGCCGCGATGCAAGCGCAGAACATGACCGATCACCACGCGATGTGGGCCGAATTCGAGACGAAGATGTTGCAGAGGCTGGTCAAGGCCAACCACGACGAAACGCCGAAGGCTGTGATCCTTTGGAGCTCACCGTTGACCAAGAGGCCTTACATCACCATGTACTTCGACCCGAAGGTCCACGTGATCCAATCGTGGGGTGGTAGCAACTGGCCGGAGACGCCGGATCTTCTCGAGGACGGTTTCAGAGTGATTCTTTCTCACGTGGACACGTGGTATCTGGACTGCGGGTTTGGCAAGTGGAGGGAAATTGGGGAAGCCGCCTGCGGCGAGTATCGTACCTGGCAGACTGTCTACAATCATCGACCTTGGAGGGATTACCCTCAGCAACACTTGAGCCTGATATTGGGCGGAGAAGCGGCTATTTGGAGCGAGCAGATTGGCGATGCTTCCTTGGGACCTCGACTATGGCCTAGGGCATCTGCCCTCGCCGAAAGGTTATGGTTAGTTACAAGAACATTCGGATATTGCTAGATCTGAATGTTGCTACCGTTGCCTTATGTATTATCCTCGACCACTTGCGCTGGCAACTGATTGCGGACCGTAACGAGTGACCAGAACCGTATACAATAATTCGTCGCTTTCCTTTTCTTTCGGACTCGTCGGTATGAATGTCATTGGATAGAAATAATTATGAAGTAATAGACTTTATCATTTGTTTTGCCTATTTGGGTTACGTTTAAATGTATTTAAAATTGAGAAAATGGTCCAGCGCAAGAGGTTGATAGAACAACTTCACCACCTGCCATCCCAAACACCTAGCCCTTCAACCTAATAACAAACGAAAACTAAATTTATGCGCAGGAGCGACATGCCAACCAACGGTTACTCGACGGACGAGAGCGTGTACACGAGGCTGGCCGCACACATGGAGCTTCTAACGAACCGTGGATTGAAAACAGAAGCCATGTGGCCGCAATGGTGCTCCCAGAATCCCGGCAAATGCCTCTGACCGTTCGCTAGCCCGAATACAATCGCCTTCGGCTGGAACTGCACGCGTGGACACGACGATTACGCGAGAGGAAGACGTTACGCAAAGTGGATCTATCCGCCATTTTCGCTGGGGCACTTAGAGCTTACGAATTATCATCGTAACATCCCAGTCGAAGCAAGCTCGTCGATCGTTTTAACCGCGACGAGACCGAGTTCCTCGAGATTACCGGTGGCTGTTCGATAACGATTCTCGCTAGTTCACGCGAACGGTGGAAACGAGCAAGAGGAAGGACGGTCGATCCTTCTACGAAGATATTGTACGTAGAATACGTGGATGTGAGAAAGACGTGTGTCAGGGGAGACCTGAGGCGGAGTACTCGAAAGAAAAGATCGTCAAAAGCGGAGCCAGAATCAATTTTTCCTAGAAGCGGATGGAAAAAGCGGATCTGTTTGGAAAGTTTATTTACAAAGGAGAAAGGAAACTTTTCGAGCGTTTTATTGGATCTTTTCGTTTTCTCGTTATCTTTGCCAAGAGATTGAAGGCACAACGACGTAACATGTTCTTGGGTTTCATTTTTCTCCCTGTGGTACTACTAAGAAGAACGTTTGATAATTGCAAGTAGAGAAGATGTCTGGTACGACAGACTGTAGGAAGGGATGAAATGAACCAGGTCAATTCAAGGATAGAGAGACGCGACTTTTAAAAAAAAAGAAAAAGAAAACGGTTTGCGCGATGCCTTGTCGCAGCTCGATGCCATACTTTTCGTTCGAAGTGCCTTTCCGAATGTAATTCTACTCGTTGTTGCGCGATTTCACGTGCAGACATCGTGCGCGTTCCTATTTAGAGATTTCGATTGGCGGGAATCGAGATCGCCGCATCGTCCTTTCGTATATATTTCGAATAATCAGGGCAGCGCTTGGACGCGTCCTACCATCCGATTCGTCTGACCGCACCACCTCTGAGTGTCTTTCCGACGCTTCGAAATTTGTCCGTGAAGATTTCTAGCATTTAATTGTTGGCGAAAGCGATAGAATTTATTTATTGCTGAAATGTTAAATACTTATTCATCTTTTTTACGATCTTTGATGAAAGTTATGTATGTATCTATTTCTTCTCTATAAAAACTATTGAGGAAATTAATAAGTAATGAGTGGACTCTGAAATCACAATGAATAGGTCGCACATCTCATCTCCCGATCTCGAGTTAAATATGTATATCATTTATCATGTGTGTATCAAATAATTGTGCCGATCTCTCTCATAGAAATTTTATTTAACCAGAGATTTGAAATGTTGGCAGAATTTTTTTAATATTAATTATCTTAATCATTTATATTATTGTTATTATTATCTTAATCATTATTATAAACGTGCGTTTCATTTATTTAATTTTAATTTTTCGGATTATTACACATGTACCAGAGTATATGGCGCACGTTTTTCATCCCTCATTTTTATCATAACTCTTTAACAATGCTTCCAATGATATATGTGTGTCCATGTGATATTTTAATTTGTAGAATATTCGCTTGAAAAATTTATAGGGGAACATTTTGTTTAAATCGAGGAATATTTCTAAATAATACATTGATTCACACATCAGTGTATTATTATTTATTCGTTTAAATAATAAATTTAAATTAATTGTGCTATAAACAATTAGTACCACGAAAAAAATCAATTAAAAACGTCTACATTTAGTATAGTAATCTATGTTAAATATATATATATATATACACACACACGCTTAATCTGGTCAATATAGTAATAGAAAAGACATTCAAGGTGGTGAAATTAGAAAAGACAATTCGTACACTTGATAAACGAGCGAGAAAAACGTTCAACATAGGACACTGTCGATTTAAAGAATTCCTGAATCTGATCAGGAACCAAAGACACTATTACTCGTCACACGATAAAGCGAAGCATGGTGGTTGTCAGTGAACAGAGAAATGACGCCAATTCCACGTAGGCTTCCCTCTTTAAACTGCCAGATGTAGGTCCTACATAAAAGACTCGCAGAAAATTTCCGAAAGTTTTCCACACGGTGTGGAATTTTCGAAAATTCGAAAATCATGTTCCGGACGAGGAACACGAACGAGTTAATAAAATAAAACCCGTGCCCGAACCGGGAGCAAACGTTTCAAGGAATTTCATTCTTTGGCAGCACGCGCGTATCCCTCGAAGCCAAAGAGACACCGTAAAAGACACTTTGTACGATAATTACTTTTCCCGTTTGTAACAGAAGCAGTTCACGAAGGAGTTCTGTTAGATTATTTATAAACGCGATTATTTCTTAATCTCTTCGCCCCGTGGACGACGAGTTGTTATTATCTAGAATCATCACTTAACAGAAGAATTTTTCCCTGCCTCTGTTGAAATAGTCACAATGCAATGAATAACTATTTTAGAATCGTAGCGAATTTTCGTAATAATTCTTACATAATACATAATGATGAACAGGAAGAAATGTATGTGTAAAAATTCTGTATGATAAGTGGCTCGAATACTTTCACGAACCACTTTCGTCGCTAAAATATATAATGATATTTCGTCATAACCCTTTGCGCTGGCAAACTGGATGCGCGGACCATAACGAGTGACCGAACCGTATTGAAATAATTCGTCCCTTTCCTTTTCATTTGAACTCGTTCGTACGATATCACTGGATAGAAATTATTGAGAAGTAATTTGTTTTGCCTGAGTTACATTTAAATGTAACGTAAAACTGAGAAAATGTTGCAATTCAGGACGCAAAATTCTCGACGCACGTCATTCCAGCGCAAGGGGTCAAGTGGTATCAATTTTCCAATTTTTCCCCGACGACCAGTTGACTCGTCGTCCACGGCGATGAAGTTAAGAAACGGAACATCCGAGTCGAGAGTCGTTCAACGATTCGCGAGAAGAAAATCGTCGCGGATCCGTGAAACACCGAGCGTATTGTCGAATCCGCGCTTCTTCGTGTCTTTTCTAATCAATCGTAAACGCGAGAACGCGTTCGTTTTGATGTGTTACAATAACGAAACAATAATCTCTCCTCCCCCCCTCCCCCGAGAGATGCAAAAATGGCCTACTATAACGGAGTATAGTCGTGGAGACATTTGTAAATAACACGAGAGATCATCGTATTGGAGGTTGCTGAAGAGAGCAGGTAGACAATTAAGTAGAACGATAATGGGAGGGAGAATGAATCGTATGTACTTACTAACAACTTATCGATATCGATGGCTGTAAATTAGAAGTAATTTTAAATGACTCGACACCCCTGTTGGATCTGGCGCGCAGAATCATCCGTTGTTTGCGCGTGTTGCGTTCTCCCTTGGGAGAATTTGTAAAGGATTTGTGGTAAAGGGTGAGAGATAGTTTAGAACGTTGTTTGTGAAAATTGTTTCGATGTTTGGAAAGGCTGGGAGCTGATGGGAGAGACGGTGAGAATTGCACGCGGATGATTTCCCGAAGAAAAGTGAAATCTGTTGTAAAGTGTGGTTGGTGTAAGTTTAACATAAAAACGAAATTTTGAATACACGGCCTGTCGACGTTTCTTTCTTGTACCCCGGACAATCTTCTGCCTTCCTCCCTCCCCCTTCCATTTTGTCCAAAAGAATTTTACAATTAAAGCTCTGGAACTTTTGCGTGTCTTTCGTTCGAAAATAAACGATGATGTTATTTTGATGAATATCGATTAGAAAATCGTACGTCGAGTGTAATTTTATTATTTTTATTTTACTCAGGTGTAGGAAAAGTAGAATTTCTTTTTATGAATTTCGTTCGATTGTACGAGCTCGAAGATAGAGACGTTGTCTTGGTTTATTAATTGATTAAAAAATTGTGATTTTGTCACTATTTCTATTCTGCTCAGAAAAGTAGAATGTTTTTTCTCTTTTTTTATACGATCGATAAATGTTCTCCGCTTTTTGAATTATTTGATTTACAGAGTAGTGGTTTCAGTGTCTGCTGGCACAATTTGATCGATCGCTCCTTGGTGGTTTTATCATTATTGGCTGAGACCCTCGAGTGACTGTCTAAACGATCATTCTTTTGATGGATGGATCGTCCCAGTCGATTTGTTTCATTGCAATTATCTTTGAAATTGTATAACATATATTTCCAGAAAGCAGATGACATTTGTGTCATCGCCTTGTTGTACGCAATTTTTTTTTTTTTTTTTTTAAGAAGATACATCATTATCGATGACTTGTAATTCCAGCAGAATTATTTGTAACTGTTCATCATTGTTCGAAGACGAAGGACAATTTATTATAATTATGGTTAATATTGATAATTGTAATCAATATCAATTACATAATTGACGTAAACGTACTGAAGTAATATTACTTCATTTTATTTTACAAATAGATTTATCATTTCCTTTCAAGTTTACTCAGTTATTCTCTGTTTCAATTTTTATTTTCGCCTAACTTGCCAAGTACAATACAAATCAAGAAATGTATGAAAATTCGTTTATCGTATCTCTCTCGTATAATCATTTTATTCTTCGTTCGTCCACTTCATATTAAATTATTTTATTTAGCATAATTTTAATCATATTAATTATATTAAAAGATATTATTTCATATTGAACTTCATATTAATTTATTACATTAAAAGATGTTATTTCATATCTTTTAATATAATATAATTCATTAAATTAAAAGATATTACTTCATATTAATTAATTATATTAAAAGATATTATTTCATGTTAAACTTCATATTAAATTATTTTATTTAGCATAATTTTAATCATATTAATTATATTAAAAGAAAATTCATGGCAGTGGAGACGAAAATGAAACTTTTTTTGGCTGACTAGTGACTGACTCGTTCTACTTGGAAACGAGTCTCTTCTCCAGGTGACTATAGCGTAACTATACCAAGAAGTACACCAAGAAGGGCGAGGCATAGCCATCTAATCCATTGACTGGTCACTTCAATTCCAGATTTCAGATGGTTCACATCGATATTCCTGTGCTATTCACTCGCTCTTTCCATTGATAGTACTTTAAAAGTATATTTTTTCCATAACACTGATCTTCCTCACAACGTTTCCTAACATTTATTAAATTTTGTTGAGTTTTCACCTCAGACTTTTCAACCATCGTGATTTTTAAGAAATTTGGAGATTTTTCAACGATATTAAGTGTTATTAATTGGTTCGAGAAATGATCACGACCGAAATGGAACCGGAAGTGAAGATGAACGCAATGTCGAACGTGGAACGTTTCTGTATCGAACAGAAAAAGAAATGCAACGGATTGATGACTGAGTGTAAGTCAACAAATACGACTAATGATTACTCGTTTTTCCCTGTACTTGTCGAATGAAAAAAGAAAAGAGACAATGAAAAAATGCATGAAGAAATGAAAATTGCAAAGAACTGCCTAGAACGAACACAAAGAAACACGTTTGGTCTCTTTTTTATGATGCGATATGTAATGTATATATAATACATCCTTAAATAAATATACGTATGTATATCTTGACGAAAATATTCAAACATTTATTGGAGAACAAATATTTACAAATATAATACGTTATAATGTATCACAAATACATGTTACATTTTGATATTTCATTAATCACTATCGTGATCAGGTTTGGCCAAGTTTGGAACAAATTTAAACATATGTACAATTACAAGATATTTTATACAAATATAAAAATATTTTAGCCATATCAATATGGTTATTCATACTCTGTATTATTTTCATCACTCATGACAGTTGTCTCATTGCAGCTTTAATAAAATTGCAGAATGTTTTATCTAGGTAAAAATACTTCTTTGAATGAATGAATATTATCGCGAACATTGTGAACACTATATATACATATTTATATTTGTTCATATACGTATTCTATAAATTAGAGACGAATCAGTTTATTATAGTATACCTTGTTGTACTTGCATTTTTTTAATTAAATTAAATTAAATCAGTGTAAAAATAGTCTCTAAAGATAATTTTTAATAATAAATTATATATTATATATATTATATATATTTTTTTTAATAGTATATATTTTAATTATATATATATATTTTTAATATTTTTTAATATTTATATGTATTTTTTTTAATATTTATATATATATTTTTTAATATTATATATTTTAATATTTATATGTATTTTTTTAATATTATATATTTTAATATTTATATATATATATTTTAATATTAATATATATATATTTTTTAGTAGTAAATTAAGTTAGTGTAAAAATAGTCTCTAAAGATAATTTTTAACATGTTATTAACTTGTATATATTATCAAACAGATCGAAACGTAACATCACAAAACGCAACGTTACAATTTCGACACTGTCCGCCACATTTCGACGGTTTACTTTGCTGGTCGTACACCGAGGCCTCGACTACCGCTATTTTGCCCTGTCCCTCCGAGACCGACCTGATGTACCAGTTAAACTCCGCGACGAATACTTTGGAGTCGAATGTCCGCGTTACAGCGACGGCCACGAAAGTTTGTCTCGCAAATGGCCAATGGTACACAAATCCTAACGATATTCCCGAGAGTAATTACAGTTTGTGCGAGTTGTCGAATGAATTCACCGCTCGTTACTTCATGAGAAATGGGACGAGCAGCAATTCTGAAGACTACGGGAACTTTGAATCTTTGCTGTTGGCTGTAAGAATCTTGAACTTAAACACGATCGTTGGACAAAATATTTGAAGTATAATATATTTTTACTAGGTGAAAATAACTTTCATTCTTCTTTTTCCTTTTTTTTTATTTTAATTAGTTTTCATAGAAATGTAAAATTGCACGAACACGCGTAGTCTAATGATCGTTTAACGTTCGAAACAAAATCTTTTACCTCCATTTCGTCTTTTTTACTTCATTTTTACATCGTCATTAGGAATGGTTGCCCATCGTCAGAATCGTCTCTCAGATTGGTTACACCACGTCCTTCACTATGCTGGTTATCGTGATGATCATTTTCTCTCTACTCAGGTACTTGCCTAACGAAAATGAACAGTCAACAACCGACTAAAATCTCAATTAACAGTTCTTCAATCTCTTCTCTTAGAAAACTCAGAAATCCAAGAAACAGACTGCACATGCATTTGTTCGCTTCTTTCATAATGAGAGCGTTTATGGCGCTGATCAGGGATTGGATCTTCGTCGATGGTATCAGACGGACGGTGGATGTCGTCTACCTCGACGAGAAGAACGCTTTCATCAAGCAACGAAACGTAGGCGCACACAAATACTCGATTGATCCATTAAGGACTGAACAGCGATTTATCAAAAGAGTTTTTCACGTTTCGTAAAATTGTAAAATTTAGATAAACCCGTGGAATTTTCTTTTATAGTCGCAATGTCAATCCTCGTCCTCAATTTTCTCAGCTTAATTTGCTGCTTGATGTCAAATCGATACAACGATGAAAAGTTAACATCCACAATGGAGAAATAAATATGCAAATCTAAATTCATTTGTTCAAAGATGCTTTTGTTCTCGAAAATTCAAAGTTAAACACACGGATTATCGAATGAAATATCACGTCCTTAGTGGGTTAAAAAAACGAAATGATAATAAATAGAAAACGACAAACGAGAAAATGAACGAGAATCGATGTTCAATTAAAGCAATTAGTTTCAGACGATGATTTGCAAAGTTATTACCAGTGCGTGGCAGTATTTCATCGTTGCTAATTACTCTTGGATCCTGATGGAGGGTTTGTACCTCCATAATCTGGTCGTTTGGGCATTTTGCGCGGATAGTACGGCCATTAATCTGTATGTTTTAATGGGCTGGGGTAAGATTATATATACATAGATATAAAATATGAGTGTGATCAATTGAAATCATGCATAATTAATTTAGAAATCATTGGATCATCGTTTCAACTCTCAAACACGACTTTTTTTTTCTTTTCACAAACTTGTGAGAGTATCGACGAATTTTTCGTCGATCGATTAATTTCTACATTCATTGTATTCACATATCGAGTAAAGATAAAATTCAATTAATTTGTTTAATTTAATTGTCAATTAAAGTTGAACTTCGAAATAATTCAATGTCACGTTAAAATGTTTGAGAAACTGTTTAAAAGTGATCCAGGGTTATTAAAAGAATCATGTGTGTAACAAAAATTGCACGATAATGTTAAAAATACAAATGGCAGAGACAGGGTGTGATTTATATCTGTATAATTAAGGATTGCCTGTTTTCGTGGTCGTTCCTTGGATAATAATACGAGCAACGATCGAAGACACACATTGTTGGACCACCCACAGCAATCCTTCTTTATTTCTGCCCATAAGGATTCCCATTGAAATATCAATTTTGGTGAGTGACGCTTGAAATTAGAATCGTCGATGTCAAACAAAGAATTCTCCGCTGAATTAATCGTCGCAGGAACGCTTTCTAAACAGTGATTATCGATTGACGACACGATTAAATGTATGTTATTAGTTCAACTTTCTGCTGTTCCTCAACATAGTACGCGTCCTGTTCATCAAGTTTAAAACATCGGTTCACTTGCAACGAAAAAAGATGCAATACAGGTAAATTTGAGCCTTGAACACTTTATTCTTCGTCGGTGCACAAAATTTTTGATTTTTATTATTGAACTGCAGATATAAATAAAATACGAAATTTATTATATTATTTATATTTATATTATATTTGTTATTTATATTATATTTATTATTTATATTATATTTATTATTTATCATTTATATTATATTTAAATTATATTTATTATTTATATTATATTTATTATTTATTATTTATATTATATTTAAATTATATTTATTATTTATATTTATATTATATTTATATTATATTTATTATTTATTATTTATATTATATTTAAATTATATTTATTATTTATATTTATATTATATTTATATTATATTTATTATTTATTATTTATATTATATTTAAATTATATTTATTATTTATATTTATATTATATTTATATTATATTTATATTATATTTATATTATATTTATTATTTATATTTATATTATATTTATATTATTGTATATTTATTATTTATATTTATATTATATTTATATTATTGTATATTTATTCGATCGAACAGAATTATTCGAAAGTATTCAAAAAGTATTGGAACCTATTAATATAACAATCATTTATCCCGTGTAATTCAGACAAACGTAATACTTTATACATCGAGGGTTTCGATATTTTTTAAATAAATATTTTCAAATACTTTCGTTTGATTGGAAACTGTGTCATAGAGGTGTATTTATCGCAATGCAGTAATACAGATGAAGAAGCATTGTCTCGAAGAACATAAATTTCTTTCTTTCCATACAGTAGGTGGGCCAAATCTACTTTGGTACTGATACCCTTATTCAGCGCTCACTATACTATATTCCTGGGCCTCTACTACAACAATGATAATCGCGTGGAACTCGTTTGGCTCTTCTGCGATCAGTTCTTCGTTTCTTTTCAAGTATTTCAGTATTTAGAAAAGGAAACGAAATAAACAAAAAAATGCAAAAGAAGATAATGCACCGACGATAATAAATCGTTCCTTTCTTTCAGGGTTCTTTCGTGGCTCTGCTTTACTGTCTGCTGAACATCGAGGTTAGAACGGAGATAAAACGAGCCTGGAGGACAAGATGGTCGAAGAAACTGAACATCTGCGTGCCCACGTCGCGAGATTTAAAAAGAAGGAGAACCACTCGCAGACAACTGAACGATTATGATCATCCAACAGCCACTGGTTCTACTGTGAGAAACGCATTACGATTGAACGATTATTGGCCAAACGTGCTGGAAATAGAGGCGAGATAGAAAGAGCTGTAACAGGAAATTTTTTTAGAATATTTCGTGTCCACAAAGGTTTCAGCTTTCTGTGTATTTCATTTGTTTCTATTATATATCTGTGGTGGTAGGTCGAATTAATTAGTCTCATTCTATAGTGAAATTCGAAATTTTCCAGTTGGGAAGCGTTTTACGCAATTTCGATTCTTTCTCCATTTTTATGGTCAGATTAGTTAAAACACGGAAACGTAGAAAAGCTAGAAAGAGCTTCAACGAGAAACCATTTTATATTTGTGAAGGATCTTCTGTGTATTTCATTTGTTTTTAAACCTTTAGTAGCTTGATGTTCTATGTATAATAACTAGCTTCGTCCCGTTGTGTATAATAATAAAATGACAAATCTTGCAACTGCAAAGTTCGATTCTTCTTTTTCAATTTGATGTTCGCTGATATTATTTTACACTTGAGGAAATTTTCGATGCATGTATATTTCAGTACACGTTTAGTGTTTGAAAAGTATATCTATATGTAGTGTGTAATCATGAAATATTTTATATAATCGAGAGATACAGTTATTTTTGTCATTGACATAGTATTTTTGGTGAAACACACCACGTTCCTTTTTTCGACCGATAAGGATGAGTGCATGTCCCTGTATACCAACAGGCACTGAAATATTGATCAGACTGTTCCACCACCTTGTTTGTGCTGCACCCTCGTGTTTATTATCCACTTTCTAGCAGTTAACGATAAATTTTATTAAAAAATTCAGATATCGAAAGCTAATAAAACAATCAAGGTATTTATCTCCTTCTTCAAGAGACATTTATCCTTTTCTTGAAGATAAAATTCTTTCTTCTCAATTAATTAACAAGTTTCATCAGCTTTTCTTGAATTTCACGAATCGCTTCTATTCGATTCCTTGTTTTTTATCTCCTTTTTATCACGATTTATCACATTGCATAACACGAAAGCGTAATTTTAATTCTACCTATGTCTTGACTTCTTTAAAGTCGAAAAATTTCATTAAAGTACATATAAAATACATGTGCGTGCGATGTTTCAATATTATGTTACACGATGTGTCACAACAGTTAGCAACCATTTGAACAATTAGAAAGACAAAATAATTTTACATCCACTGGAAGGAAAATTAAATCTTCCTTCGTTTCAATTTTATTCAATTCAACACGGTCTTTCATTCGCTGCTTCTCAATTACTATTTTCAGCTTCCAAGCTGTTACTCCTCTAAACAGTTGCCGACAATGACAATCGATCCACCGCACAGGTCATAAAATACACAAACAAGTCTATTATGAATTCGACAGAGAAAGAGAGCTGTCGAGAAACCACCCTTCGTTGAAATTCGTTCGTCTCGAAAGTCACGTGCCACGAAGGGGCGTCGGAAGGCGTCGAAAAGGCAAGGATTGATGCAACGAAGCGTGAACTATCTCATGACACTCGTGGCCAAAGGAAACATTCATCGGGAATCGAACGATTCAAGTGCTTCGTTTCATATTTGGTCACGAGGACGTGAATCAACGACACGTGTTGCACAGCGTGTATATTATATCGTCGTGTGAATATGATTATTCGATGCAACCCCTTTTCTGTTCAATCTTTGCCATTTGTCGGAACAATTTGTGTAATTACAATGTTTGGATGTCAGGCTCAAGGAGCCACCCCTTTAGCTTGAAAACTTTTCAACTCGAAATAGGCATCTTTGTTAACAAAAGATACTTTTGTTAACTTTTTGATTTCACGATTCTTGGATTTTTACACTGGTGTTTCAATCTCACGCTTGTCGAAACGTTCAATTTTAATAGAAATTTATAATTCACCATTGGAAGAGAAGTCAACTTTCCTTGAAACTCTCAAGAGTGATATCATCACGTTTAGTTTATTTTTAATAATTAGTAATTTCGTTCAAACGATTCTGAGCATTGAAAAAATACGGTTGAAACTCTGAGATGCAGATTATGAAATATAGTACTATATTTTTAATCAGTACTTATATGTATAGTACTACATATTATAATGTAATGATTCGACATTTATTTAGCACTCCTATCTAATAACCGCTTGCTACAAAAGCAAAAAAGCTTGAAAAATTTGAAAAAAAAAAGAAAAGAAGTAGTTACATTACTATAATGGATCTTATTTGAATACACATTATTCAAATAAAATATTATTGTAAAAAATAACATATAAACAAAACCGAAGCATATCTTCTATTGTCAAAAAGTTTCATCAAACACTTTCTAGCAATTTTCCTATTTCAAATTTTTCATCTAAAATCCTGTAGAAAGAAGAAAGACACTTTTTATTCAACACTGAAATTACCGACGATTAAAGTATAAAATTTGTGATAGAGAAATTGAAGTGCAAGGGACGTGCAATGCAACAAAGAACACAAGCATCTGTTTATATATTTTACTAAAAAATCTCCAAAAATACGTCGTGCAAAGTATACAAAATCTCCGTGAAAAAATGACCGTGAAATTGATCACTTTGGTAATTCTAGTCAATCAAATCAATTTCTTTCTATAACCGAGAACGGACGAAAGCAAAGCTTCCTAGCCGCTGTAAAATAATCCAACACTCACCTGACCTGAAAAGTCGCTATTGCAAAATTTCTCAGCGAAAAATTCAGCGGCCGTACACGCAGAAGCTGGACTGTTCGCATGATCGATAAAATGGTCCACCCATTCGCGTATAATGCTCGCATCCGCGAGAGGCAGAAGCGTTCCATAATCCGGCGACAGCGACGCAATGGCGGCCACTTTGGGGCGGTCTCACCCCCTGTTTCCCTTTTTCCCATTGGAGAACTGCAGGGGATGCTGCACGAGAGAGACAAGCGAACAGAAAGTGAACGACAAACAACGACAGAACATCGTCAGGGGCGTGGTTTCTGGGACAAGGAGATGATCCTTGAAATCGTTGCGCGCGTGGGGGTGCATCCTGCCCACGCGACGAGATCTTATCAGAGACCTCGTCGATCTCGCGGCGTAATCGTGTTTCACCGATCCACAGGGCGAAAGACAGTCTTTTTTTTTCTTCTATCTTGAGACGGCATAAACGATCGGAGATGGTGGTGAGATGTGTTTGAAGTATGAAGACAGTGACGGTGGAGCGTTAGGGACGTAAGAGTAAGTGTTTTTTTTTTTCTTTTTTTTTTTTAAGCAACAGTAAGTTTTTTCGTGGAGATATTCAGAAACGCGACAAGCGACGATTAATTTTCGTTTATTTTACGTTTAGTTTAACTAAACTAATTTCGTTTATTTCAAGATACTGAACTGTTCGCGTTTGCGTCGATTACGTGATTCAGCGGCGAAGTTTTCATTGTAATTAAATTTAAAATTAAAAGTTCACAATTAAAGCGTTCGTAATTAAAAGATATATTCACGTTAAAGTATATGTGGGTTCTTCTTTATCTGGATTTTCTTGAAAACTTGGACTTGCGGGGACTTTGAAAATATTTCTGATCTGCGAACAAAAGAGTACAAGTCAAATTTTGGTCCAATATAATATGAAGCGTGAGTCAAAATTGTTAGCACTTGTAATATTTAAATTTAAAGTTACAGATAATGTAACATCGAATACTGGATTTTGAACGTAAAAAATTAATAAAATATATGTCTTGTTCCATTGTATTTAGATGTACATTTTTATTGTCATATTGATTAAAATTTGATCTCATTTTGAGAAAATAATATGACAGTGCATATCTTGAAATATAATTTCAATTAGAGCTCTAGTATCAGGATCAAACGACAAGAATTCAAGAAACACTTCGTTTCTAATATTCAAAGATCAATAAAATATTAAAAATAAAATGGTATAGCTCGTTCCGAAGATTTCAATCTTCAAGACTACGGTACATCTAGCCAAAATTTTTTCAATGCTTTCAGAAACATTTGAATTTTTATAATTTTCTAAAATTTATAATTTCATAAAATAAATATAATTTTATAATTTTATAAAATAAGGGAAAGAACTTTTACACCAGTTACACAGTGTAAAAACATCTTTGAAAGAAAATTATCAGAGATAGAAAAATTACGCTTTAAAATGAAACCAATTTGGATCATTGTACGACATTTTTTTTTTTACAAAGTTATAACAGTTCAAACATATCGTCCAGAATGAAATTTACATTAGAAAAAGAAAAAACGTGAGATTCGGAGGAAAGAGGATGGCAATAAAAGTGAAACCGGGCATCGAAATCTGACAAATTTCCTGAAATATTTAAAGGAACCGCGAGAAGACGTCCATAGGAATTGCCGGTTTACCATAAGAATCAGATTGAACGAGACCGAGGGTTGTTCGGCGTGAATAATTAAAAAGGGATGAGTTTCACGCGAAGCTTCTCTGAATAATAGAATGACACCTTTCGTCGATTTTCATCGAATTGCTCGGAATTTAAGAGCCCCCTGAGTATCGAGGCTTTCTTCTTTTTTTCACACCGTTCTCTTTGCCTTTAGTTTCCCTCATTTATTCATCGATGACTGTTCCCTTTCTCCTGAAGCTAGTTTCGTTCATTTTTATACACTTCCTTTTTATTTATACACCGCGAAAGTTCTGTGAATTTATGGGAAATCGAAGTAGAACGACACGTAACGTGCCTCTGCTGAGTTAGCAAAGGAATCGTAATATTTAATGTTGATTTTTAACATTTAAAATTATAGCTCTATTTAGATGTTGAATTATAATTTAAAGTGTTAGATCCGGTTATACCTTTCTGTCCAAACGAATATTATTTTAAGTTTGTCATTTAAATTGTACGTCGAATATTTTGATACGTTTATTAATAATTAAAGATCGATTATGGTATGGTATTAAGTATGGCTCAAAGTTGAGTCTCACTACTCAAGTGTGACACTCTGAACGAGTAACTACGAATGTAATACTACTTCAGAGTCGAGTTTAATCTCAAAAGAAATAGAATTTGAGAAATCGAGTGCTTACCGAAGTTATCTTTAATATTGTTAATTTGAGTGACTGTGAGTATGACACTGCTGAGAGTGGTGAGTGATTGTGAGTTCAACACACTGCCTGCAAGTATAAATTTTCTGAATTTTATCTGATTTTGATTGGCAATTGCTAACCAATTAATCAAAAAAAAGGTCTCAACCCTTTCGGCACGGCGTCCACAATAAATTTATTTTTCGCTTATTTCGTTTTTCATTTCGAGCATTGTAACATTTTAGAACCGTGTCAGCTTGTGTTCTAGACCGAGCAGTTGCATATATTGTATATTAAATTAGCGTATTCTTTAAGTCGTGTTCGTGAACATTCACAGATTTAATTATCAAGTGAAGGAAACTTTAGATCAATTAATTACCATGTATTTGTTACGTAGAATTCCATTAAAACGAAAGGGTGGACGTAAGAATTAATCCTTTGTGTTCGTTGCGCTTGCCTTCGTGTATCAAATATTTGGCAAATAATTTTGCCGGCGTACAGCAAATATTTGATCAATCCATTATTTTTTCCTCGAGAAGCAGTCCCCTTTATTCCGAATTTCGCCCGTTCCCTCGAGACTCGCGTTTACCACAATACGGGGCGATAACTCGGGCGATATTATCAAAATGATAACACCAACGAACGATTTATTGTTCCAGATCACTAGTTCCAGAGCTAGGAAGAAGATTAAAATTTAAAATTGTAAAATCGTACGAACAGATTTGTTGCAAGTTCAGATTGAATGTTGAAATTGTACAATGTTAGAAATTATTTGCCACTTTATCCAGCAACGTGTACAATGTTAAATTTCAGGCTGAAAGCATGAGGATTAAGGATGCTTCGCTCTCAGTTTCCGTTCCCTGCGACTGCAGCCTTTGTCCGCGGAGATATTGAATGGTAATTTATTAGAGAAAGAAGGAGGAAAGAAGGATTGCCTTCCTTCTCGCGAATTCCTATCGATCGAAGACAAAATGGCGAACGGTGGACACGGCGTGGTCGTAAACGGGGTTGGTGCACCTGGTGCCGGCACGCTTTCGAGGGAAGAAAGACGTCGACGCAGAAGAGCGACGCAAAAATATCGAACAGCACATGCCACGAGGTAGGGGCTTCGTGAATTATCCAAATATCTTGCTATCATATTATCGTTATTTCATATTGTTATTTTATATTTAATACACTCTCACATTTGTCTCATATTCTCTGAATTGTTTCTCTTCTTTCAACCTCTTGCGCTGGAATCACGTGCCATAATATTTTCTCAGCTTTAAGTACAACCCAGGCAAAACAAAATAATAAATTTATCGCTTCTCAATAATTTCTGATCGAATCCGGCGATATCGCGCCGACGAGTTCAAAAAGAAAGCGGCGAATTGTTGTATATTCGGCTTGGTCGCTCGTTACGGTCCGCCAATCAGGTTGCCAGCGCAAGTGGTTGATCGAGAAATTGGTGCGTGTTTTTAATATTTGTTTTTTTTTTTCTTAAAGAACCGAGATTTGAAAATATCAAGCCCCTCTCTGTCTTGAATTAAATTAAAAAAATTGCTGAAAATTGTCGAAATGGATACTTCGTTTGCAGAATTTGACGTTTCTTCGATTTTTCGACGAACATCTCGGTAACTGCTCGTAACGTTAATTATCTGTCACAGGGAGAGGGTTCGAGTGGAGGCTTTCAACTTGGCTTTCGCAGAACTTCGAAAGCTTCTGCCGACCTTGCCACCAGAGAAGAAACTCTCGAAGATCGAGATCCTTAGACTAGCCATCTGCTACATCGCTTACTTGAATCACGTCCTCGAGGCTTGAATAATCAACCAGGGATCACTCTATTTTTGCAAGGTCTAACTCTGTGTCAATCACACCAGAAGAAGAAAGTATAAACCTTTCCAGTATTGATATTTTGATTAATATACGTAACCTGACCTGTTGTAGATAATCCATCGAATCGATAGCGACTTGCAACAATTGATCATTGATGAAATTAACATCTGTTTCTTATTTACGCGATATTCCTCTCTCTGTAAACGTATATTAAATTAACGCTTTACTTTAGTGCTTAAGCATTTCATTTAATTAACAAGAGTTTACTTTAGATATTTTATTACAGATATTCCTCTGTATAATTGTTGTAAAATATTTCTACGTTTATTGTAAAATATTTTATACCTCTCTGATGTTCCATTACGTTGTGTGCCTCTTTTAGGTAAACTGTCCGTTGGTTTTGATCTTGGACAATTATTGTTCTAAATATTTGTTAAAATTTCTCTTCGCTTCCTGCCAACCTTCTGAATTATTCGAACTACTTGACATTTTTATTTCTGAATTATATACGTTCTTTCTTCTCGAAGAATGCTGTATTAACATTGAATACTCTCTAAATGTTTCTTTTAACGTTTTATTACAAAACTAATCCTCGTCGTTCTTCTAGCTAGACTGCGGATTTTTCTGCGCGTTTTTAACTCTCGAGCGAAAAAAATGTCTAAAGAAATGGAAACTCGAATCGAAATTCATCTCGTCTAATAAACTTTGTCATAAATAACCAAGTATAGATATCTCTGTATTCCATAGATCTTTCAGCGATCTTTGACCCTTTAATTTAAACCACTCTCCCGTAATATTTGCCAGTACAGCAAATGTTACACGTATAATTTCTTGCGCATGCAAAAATAGAAGTTCTTTTTTTGAAATGTAATATTTTTAAACGCTCGTGGAACAATCAAATAAAAACATCGCAGTATAACAAACAAACAAAAACAAACAAAAAAAATAGAATCGTAAGACAGAAGAGGGTCGTTTCTTTCTAACAGTGATTCTTCAAATTCAGCGAGCGTTTAAAAAGTGATAAAATATTTTTGCAGCATTTGAACTCTCCCTGAACGCATTAAAAATCCGCAGTCTGTTTGCAACGCGTTACAACTGTTTCGCATACTCCAAAGACACTGAAGTGCAACTATTCGAAATTGCTCGGAAGAACGGCCGAAACTCTTAAATCAATCTCGTTCGGTGGATTAGCCCGATTCCCTAAGGGCTCCCTCACGCCCCACGAGTCCACGTATCTCGAATTCTCCGCTCTGTTCGCGTAGTCGTGCAGTCGAACGTTACTGGGGCTTCCTATTTGGGCCGACGATCATCGAACGAGACAGACTTTTCGACCGGGACTCGACGAGACGTGCTCTAACTTCACGGCTCATCGATTTTGCTCCATTCGTTTTCCATTTTCCTTCTGCAATTTTCTTTTTTTTTTTTTTTCTTCCCTAGGAGATTCGACACGAAGGCAATAGTAGTAGAATTTTTTCCGAGCGTATCACAGTGACGAATTATTGTCTCTTTACAAAAAAAAAGAAAAAGAAAAGAGATTTTCAGACATTCTGGATACATAGAATAATTGGATGGAAAAGAGTAATAACGATGTAGTAGAGAAAAATTTGCCCACGCTGAGACAATGGACTTTGGCCTGAATTTTTATCAAATTCTGCGTCTGTTGCTTTTAACTACATGAAATGGTTCGATATGAATTGATGACTTTGAATATTCCCGTTTTGTTGACGAAAGTTATTCAGTATAGAAAAGATTGTACAACAATCCCTTGGTAAATCTTCACCTGCAAAATTTAAAAATTAAGAAATGTAAGGCTTTCGGAGACTTCATTATTTCAAACGGCGTCATATATTTTTCGATCGATTAATCAACGCATTCCCTGTGAAAAATATTGGCTTAGGTCGGGGAACTGTTAGTTTAGAAGACATTGTTACTTCAATTTTGAAAAATCCGAAAGACAGAGATAAAATTTTCAGAATTGTAGAGAAAGGAAATTCGAGGAAAGTCTCCCTGTGAAAATATTGAACATTACACGTGTCGAAGAATGATTAATTTTTAGCGATATTTTAATTTTAATTTTCACAAAATCTGTGCATGAAAGACGAAGACAATGATAGATATACAGAATTCCAAAAGAAGAAATCGAATCGAGAGTAGAAGGTTCGAATATCTTCAAAGAAATAAGGAAGATGTGGTTCGAGTTTGATTATGTTAGTGTTTTTTTCGTTGCTGCGTTAATTTTTAGCAAAATAATAAAGTAAAAATTGATAAACGATGGGGCAAGATATGCGATAACATAAAATGATTATGAAGCAAAGGTTTCGTCGAGTTCGATACGAGTATTGATTTCCCCACAAGCACAGAGACAAAATGAGAAACATTCTACTCCATTATCCAATATTGTTGATTTCCATTTGTATTAATTTTGGTAGACCTTTACAAATGTTTTTTTTAATATTTTATGAGCTTTTTGTTAGAAAGTTGTTTCCACCCTTTCGTTTAGTCGTAGCAGAATGATTTTCCACAATATGCACAAAATTCAGGCTTTGTTAATAATAAAATACATGAATATTCGTGTATTTTATACTGACTAATTATGATGCGAGGTAAATTACTTTAATTCACTCCATCATCCATCAATAATTATTGTCAATTTTTAATTTATGTTAATTTTGATTCAAAATCCTTTTTTTGTCTTTTACAAATCCTCCTTTTAACAAATGAAATTAATAAATAAGGAGAATTAACAAAATATAATATTCCATTGTAATAGTAAACACTTAGCGATGAAAAAGTTAATAATTTTCTGTGTCTATTGAACGAAGTAATAATTAATATAACTTTCCGAGGCGATCGTAATCAGTCGAAATAATATCTACCATTCATCACCATGTTTGATAACTAAAATACCTCCTCTCTTTTTACAATTTCCTTAATGACACGAAACACATATTGAATTGCTATTACATTCAGTCGTGCAGTCGAAGAGAGAAGTCGCGTTAAATGCCTCGCGTATTCTTTCATTTCGAACTGGCATAACACTATTAATTTTTACTCGGTGTGCGTTGCATTCACTTCAGAGATCAATGTAAATTTGAGCGTGAGCTGAGCAAATCGTAAAATTCGAAAATTGAAACACCATTTCGATAATTTCCGATTCCATGATACGTGAACCTAATCGTGAAGTGCATTCCTCTTCGTTGAAATTAATTCCTCTTCGTACTGCGTTGAAATTGCTGGACGTCAATATAAAGTATTTCGTTGGTTCGTTTCTGAACTTATTGAAAGGTAAGATTCAAAATTTGAAAACTTGGATAATTCAACTTCACTGCTATACGTACCTAATAATACATAGCGCACACGTTTTTAATTATATTTTCCACTTTTACATAAATGAAAAATATTACAACTTGTTTTACAATTACTTAGTTTACAATTCCTTCTAACGGTTCAAAATTGTTGAACAGTGATGATCTTACGACGTTTAATCAAACAGTTCAATTATGTTGAAGTTCACGTTAGTGGATTAACTTCATTCTTTCATTTCTTTTTTTTTCTGACATCGTTCGCTGCACAATCAATCATTCTTCTCCTTAAGCACATTTTCTTCACGAAGAACAATATTGTAACTAGTCTAATTCCTTGGAATAATCTGCAATTTGTGAACAGCGAATATTGCGATAGCTAGTGATAGCTAATTAAATTAATTTAATTTGATTACAATAACAGTGATAGCTAGTTAAATTAATTACAATAACAATAATTTAATTACAATAACAATAATAGTGATAGCTAATTAAATTAATTTAATTACAAGAACAATAATAGTGATAGCTAATTAAATTAATTTAATTACAATAACAATAATATTGATAGCTAATTAAATTAATTTGATTATAATAACAATGATAGCTAGTTAAATTAATTTGTACACAACAATAACAGTGATAGCTAGTTAAATTAATTTGATCACAATAATAGTGATAGCTAATTAAATTAATTTAATTACAATAACAATAACAGTGATAGCTAATTAAATTAATTTGATTACAATAACAGTGATAGCTAGTTAAATTAATTTGTACACAATAACAGTGATAGCTAGTTAAATTAATTTGATCACAATAATAGTGATAGCTAATTAAATTAATTTAATTACAATAACAATAACAGTGATAGCTAATTAAATTAATTTAATTACAATAACAATAATAGTGATAGCTAATTAAATTAATTTAATTACAATAACAATAATAGTGATAGCTAATTAAATTAATTTGATTACAATAACAATAATTTTAATTGATTTAATTTTAATTTAATTAATTTTAGTTTGATTCGCTTATGTTTTCTCCGTTTTCCATTGTGTATAAAAAAAATATTCTAACTTCACTGAAATCCATTCAAAATTCCCCATAAAAGGAACAAAAAAATCCATTGGTTCCTTAACTTGCCACGTTTGGAGTATTTCAAGTTGTAAACAATTGTTAAAAAATATTTTTTATTTAGATTAAAACAACGATGGACAACTACAGGGCAGCAACAAGGATGGTGACCATATTGAATTATGTAGCGACACACCGGAACTTCATAGATCCAAGAAAAAATCAATTTAAATTCATATTGAGCTGGATCTGGAACACGATTTCAATCCTTACAGTCACTATCGTTCCATTCTTGTTTCTAATATGTATTATAAGTATTTTAGGCAAGACCATTGACAGGGAACATGTATTTCACGCATTCCAATATACTATTCATATTATTGGGTGTACGAGTTCAATGATTATTGGTCTGTATCAGTCCAAGGTGAATAACGGATTCTTTTTCAATAGAATAAGAATAAGATCATAAATACACAAGTAGTGAATTATACACCAGAATATTTATTTAAAATAGTTGTTAAACGCGTAATATTTGAAAACGATTTTATTTTTAAATATGAGAAGAGTCGCGCAAAAATCTCACATTTTTCAAATCTTGAATAATTATCTTCCTTCGCGTTTGACATGATGTAATTAAATAGATACAACAACGAGGTTCTTGTTCGAATTCGTATTTTATTCAGTAGCAGCGGCGAACGAAAGGTTCCTTAATTTTGCACCTTCGAATAAAATTTTTGCCCGACATATGGCTTATCAAACAAGTTTGAAAAGAAAATCGTAGGGCAAGTGGTTAATCACTTTCATTAATTGATCACTTTCCTGTTCAGAATGTATTGACGATGGAGAAACAGATCGACGAAGTCGACGAAATTTTGAAGAAGCTCGGAACTAAGATCGATTACAGCGATTTATTTCGTCGCGTTAAGATCGCAGGATCTCTCTGGATACTAATCGCGCTCGTAATGTACGGAATGTGCATCGAACGGATACTCGATAAAAATGCATATTTTACCCTGCCAGTCAAAATATTGACCCTCTTCAATATCGTCTACATGACGAACACGCAGTCGATTATTTTGTACGACTACAGCACAGTTATATTGTGCGTGAACAATGAAAGTATTGACTAACTGTTAGCTAATAATTAGTAATAACTAATAGTTAGTTAATGATTGATAATTAATAATAATTAACTGCGCGTTTCGTCGAAACTAAATTGAAACGGAATCGCCTTGCAGTTGGCTGGGATCGCGGTTTAAAATGATAAACGAGCTCATCGAAACGCTCCTCTTAGAGAGAAGTCAGATAAGAAACGAGAGATCCGACGAAACGGTTATTTTCAAGCCAAGTGACAATCTACGAAACCGGCTGCGAATTCATGATTCATTGTCCGACTGCTCTCTAGAAGATCCAGAGGTATCATCCGCGAGCCACGAACCGAATTCTGATCTTCAAGAATCATCGATCGATGAGAGGCTCCGTTCACTCCAACAGATCAGGTGAACCGTAACAAATTTCTAATTTGTAACAATCGCATCGATGGATGACAGAAAGTTTTCAGAAGCAACTTATGCGCGAAGAAAACGGAAAAAGTAATTGTGATACACAGGGTGGGCGAAAGATCACTTTCTGCTAAAATAAATCTGTAATTTTTTTATTATATGTTTTTGTTATATATATTTATGTTTTATATTATATTTATAAAATATAAATATTTATTATATATTTATATTTTATAAACGTAATGAAAAAGGTCATTGAACTTGAATTTAATTTAAAATTAATGAAATTAGTTTCTCCCTGTATTTCGACGTTTTATTAACCACTTGTGCTGGCAACTGACTGCGGACCATAACGAGCGACCGAACCGTATACAATAATTCGTCGCTTTCTTTTTGAACTCGTCGGTACGATATCGATGGATCGAAATTATCGAGACGTAACAAATTTATCATTAATTCTGCCTATTTTGTTTTACTTAAATATACTTAAAAATATGAGAAAATATTACAATTTTGGGACAAAAAATTCTCGACGTGCGTGGCAAGAGATTAAAAGAAAATAGGTGGGGAGAAACTTTTGGCCCGCTCTATACTTGCGAAGAAAAATGCTGTGTTATTCGAGCTTTTGAAAATGAATTTATCTTTCAATAGCGCAAACGTGATGATATACGCAGTGGGCTATAATACATTTAAATTTGAAGAAAAAGTAAATTGTTATTAGCACTGGAATAATGTATGCACATTCCAGAACAAATGGAATTAACCTTGTATGTAGTATTGTTGTATTAAGTGTATGGTTACAATAGTTACCGATAATGCTCATAAATATTATTAAATTTCCTCTCATTCTTCGTTTGTTCTGACTGTGTAATTATTCTGAATCTGTCGACGATTGAGAAGATTTGAAAGATTTCGCATGTTTAAAGATTGCTGCATCTGCAAGTGTGCAACGTCTCGAAGATGGTGAACAACATATTCAACAGCCAAATATTAATATATACCTTCACGATGCTGATATACGTTAGCATAATGACCTACGGTATATACATGGACACTCGCAGAAGCCATGATTTCGTGCGGGCCATAAATCCAATATATTTGTTGGACAGCATCTTTACTGTCTTGAAAATTCTACTAACGAGCTATGATTGCGAATATGCAATGAGCCAGGTGAAAAACATGTTTCCCGATCCTTTTCAGCTCTACTGCGTGCGTTCGATCATTCGTTATCAAATTGTATTGGGGAATCTCTTTAAATCTTTGTTCTTTATTTAGAAAGAACAATGTATTCTCGTCGATTCTCAGTTAAAGATATTAAATCAATGGTAAATTAGAGTTTCGTAAACTTTGAAAATTTTCGTTAAATGAAACCTTAGAAATGAAAGTACAAGAAGAAATATCATTTCACAATACGAAACGATTCAGGAAACAATTTTATTCGAATGATCTGACAGCAAGATCAAATAAATCAATGTATAACAAGAGATATCTGAAAGAGCAATAACTTGATCAATTAACGAATAATTTGAAAGATTAAAAAGATTCTCTTTCTCAGAAAGAAGTAATCTAATTTTTTCTTTTTTTTTTCAGGCAAGCAGGATAATAGACCTTATCCATTCGTGTCCTCTGTATCGAGAAAGCGTAGAATTAAAAAACGAGGTAAAAATTGAAATTCCACACATGCTCTGTGAGTGAAATTATCTTGGAAAAATGAAACGCAGTGTTGATCTGTTGTTAGACTCTCCAATTCTTGTGGCAAATATCCTATACGCAACTCGAAGATACAAAGTCGGTTCACTATGTATTGAACTATAGCTTCGTTCGTGACGTGAGTACTATTTTTTTATTGTTTATGTTCTCGTAGAACGTGTAAAAAATTGTTTCACGTGTTCGTTACAGTGTTTCTACTTCGTGATAACTTATTTGGTGATCATGGTACAGTTGAGTCAGAACTTGATAGCGAATGGCTCATCGCCAAACGCAACCAGAAACGAGACCTCCACTTTTCGAACAATATTGCAAGAAAATACAAGTATGCCAGTTTAACTTTTCACACTTTTCGATAATAATGTCAAATAATTATAGAACGATAAAGTGCAAAGAGAAAAACTGTAACTATTAAATATTAATATACTGCTACAGCTATCAACTTATCCATTAAATTCTAATTCTTATATTTATAGCAGCGCTAGCTACAAGGATCTGATAGTGAAGTATGATTACATAGATACTAGTCAACGGTATAACATTTATCAACACAATTAATTCTGCTGATATGTTACTGTATGAGGTATCAATTTTGAACAATATATTCAAATAATTCGAAAAATTATAATTCATTTGTCGATTGCGTATGTATGAAATAAGATTATTTAACCAGTTTATTTTATTTTATATTAATGATTCAGGAATACAGCTTCGTATTCAAATTCTCTGTATAAACTATAATGTAACGCAAATATAACGAAAATAATAATGACTTTACGTTGTATCTGCTTGATCGTTCTGTTAATTTTTAATTCTATTAATTTCGTGACAACCCTTATCAATTTTTCCTTTGATAAAGTAAAATTAATAAATGATGAGGACTCATCGTAATTACGTTAATGGACGTCATAAAACGAATAAAATATAATAGTTTTTGCTCTAATATTTTTTTATATTTTTTATATATTTTATATTATTTATAATATTTTTATAATATATTTTATATTATTTATAATATTTTTACCAATATTTTATATTATATATTTTATATTATTTATAATATTTTTACTAATTCAAAATTTTTTACTGCAACAATAGTTTAGATACACGTGGAATGCTAGTAATTTTTTTTACACACATTGAATAAAATAATAATTAGCGTTTAGACTTCCCAATGCGATCGTAATCGTGCGAAACTTTATTATTTCGCTATTGCTCGCGTTCCTTGAAAAAAAACAGATAATATCACGCCTAGATAAATGAATTGCCCTTTTTCTCTCTTTTACAATGTCCTCGATGACACGTAACGCATATTGAGCTATTAGATTCAGTCTCGCGAAGAAAAAAGTCACGTTAATGTCGCGTCGTACGCTTTCACGTTCTCAAACTGGTGCAAACATTATTAATTTCTTGTATCGTTACACCTCGTTATTAACTGCATTGCATTTGCTCGAGGTCAATGTAAATTTGCGTCACACGCGTCTAAACTCGTAAACGATAAGGTAAGGTTCGAAATTAGAAAACTCAATTAGATAGTGTTGAATCCAATATTGTAGTGCATGGGTCGAGCATTCCCATTTTTTAATTTATTTGTCTTCTTCGTTTCATACACAATTGCAATCATCCGAAATTTACGAATAATGAACAATAAAGGCCACGATCTTTCGTCAATGAATTTCATCAAACGTCAAGAATTTTAATTCACGTATTAATGCATTAACCTGGTCATTTTTCTTAATTTTTTGACATCGTCATCTCGAACAAAAGATCCCACATTTGTGACAATTTTATGATCGTCGAAATCCATTCAGAGTGCTTCGAAACCAATGTGTTTTTTTCTTTTAATCTTGCCACTCTTAAAAATCAGTACCATGAAGGAAGATTACTAACGTTTTTCCACTTTGATCTAGATTAGAACAACGATGGACAGCTACGGGACAACGGCGAGGATAATAACCATACTGAATCACGTAGCGGCGCTTCGTAACTTCATAGATCCAAGAAAGAATCAATTGAAATTCGTTTGCTGCTGGACGTGGAACATATTTCTGATTCTTATGGTCGCTGTCGTTCAATTCCGCGTTGAACTGTACGTTCTGCAGAGAATGCCTTTGAACATAGAACACTTTGCGTATATATTTCAGTATGTTACACACGCGTTCGGCTATACGAGTACAGTGATCATCGGTTTGTATCAATCCAAGGTGAGTAACGAATCGTTAAGAACATAAATTCTTTTCTTTAAAAAGAAAAAAAAAAAAAAAAAACGAAAATATCCATCCTTATTTATGATTTCATATCTACAAAGTTATTTTTATCAGCTGATTTCTTTTTCTTTTCAGAATGCGTTGAGACTGATGGAGCAGATTGACAGAGTGGACGAGAATTTGAAGAATCTGGGGATTGAGATCGATTATCGGCGTTTGTCCCGTCACGTGAAAATCGTAGGATCATTTTGGCTACTGAACGCGATCATAATATTAGGAATTTTCATCGCGTGGGTAGTGCGGACGATCATCCCACTGTCATGCTCGTCTACGTTTACGTACATTTACATTACGAACGCCCAGTCGATTGTTTTGTACGACTACAACACAGCCATATTGTACGTGAAAAATAGGGAAAGTATTTTTACTCGTGGAAAAGTATTCATCGCGTGAATGAATATCGCTTTCATTCTATATTCTTCAGTATCAAATTGAACGTGAATCGTTGCTTTGCAGCTGGCTGGGATCGCGATTTAAAGTGATAAACCAGCTCTTGAAAACGTTGCTCCCGGAGGACGATGAAAGAAACACCATGGAATCCAACGAGAAATTCATTTTCAAACCAAGTAGTAATTTTCGAAATCGATTGGAAATCGATTGTTCGGTGTCCGCTCGTTCTTCAGAAGTCTCACAGACATCTTCTATGAACGACACATCAAATTTTAAGAAAGGATCACCGACTGATGGAAAACTTTATTTACTTCAACAAATCAGGTAATCAGAATTAATGATAGTTGCAGCGATGAATAAATGAAGATTAAATGGCAAGCAATGTAAAAAGAGTAAGTAGGGAAATTAATTTTACAATAAGAAATTCTAGTCGCTTATATTATATCGGGTGGATCAAAAAGGGTTCAGGGTTTGGAATCACTTTCTGCTAAAATAAATCATAAAAATCGTAAAATAAATCGTAATTTTTTTATTATATATTTTTTAAATTTTTTTACAGGTTTTTTAAAACATAATGAAAAAAATCACCCTTGTACTTAAATGTAATTCAAAATTAATAAAATTAATTTTTTCTTACAATTAAAATCAGTTTTATCGAAATTAATTTTTTCTTGCAATTTAGTTTTATGAAAAAAAAAAAAAATATGTAGGAGGAAAATTTTGGTCCACCCTATATTTATTCCTATCGAGATGAATTTTCCTTTTAATAACGGACGCTTAATAAATGCAATAATATTGACTATGATATCTTCGTATTTAAAAAAAAAAAGGTAATTATTATCATTGTAAGTCAGATACTATATTCACACATTTGTAATGTACGTCCCAAGATATTAATTTAGTAGAATAAGACTTACTGACTAGTGAAATCTAAAAATTTAAATTTATTACCACTATATATTATCCTGAATCTATCAACGAGTAAAATGATTTGAAAATTCGCAAAATTTACAGATCTCTACATCTGCAAGTCTGCAGCGTTTCGAAGTTGGTGAACCAGATGTTCAATGTTCAGATATTAATATATACGTTCACAACGCTGGTGTACATCAGTATATCGACTTACTGGATATATATGGAGATCCAGAGAAAAACCGATGTCGTAGAAAAGTTGGATCTAGTATTGATATTCTTGTTAGACGGTGTCGTTGGTAGTTTGAAAATCGCCGTAATGAGCTACGATTGCGAATATACAATGGGACAGGTAAAAAATTCGTTTCTCAATTTCTTTGATGGATCCGACAGAAAGGTGAAATGTCTAAAGATACTGAAAATCTATTTCTCGTTTGACACTGAGAAGAAGATTCAGATCAAGACACGAAAAATTCAAAGACGTCAGTAAAGTTGCGAACTGCACAGAACGAGCTAAAAATCACAGTGATGTAAATTAGGTTGTCACTGTTATTCATAAAACAATGTTTCATTTCATTGGAGAATTCAATATATTTCTCAAACTTTAGCAACTGTGTCAGGATAAAGTTACAATTTAAGACAAACTTAATTTTCTCTCTTTTTTTTTTAAGTTTAGAGTCTGACCTATTCGATTTTCAGGCGAGCAAGATGATAGACCTAATCCATTCGTGTACTCTGTATCAAGAAAGCGCAGAATTAAAAGACGAGGTAAAAAATTGGAATTCTTTATTATCTTGCATACTGAATGAAATTATCTTGGAAAAATAAGACGTGGACTTGATCTGTTGACAGACCCTCCAATTTTTATGGCAAATATCCTATACACAACTTGAGGATACAAATTCAGTTCGTTATATACTGAACTACGGCTTTGTTCGTGACGTTGGTACTTTTTTAAAATAATTTTTCCTTCTCGTACATATTAAGAATTGTCTCTGATGTACTTTTTACAGTGTTTATACTTCGTATTAACTTATCTGGTGATCATGATACAATTGAGTCAGAACTTGACAAAGAATGATCAAATCAATATCACAAATGGAACCATTTTCTGAAAGGATGCAAATATAATTGCGAAATTTTCCACATTTTTGATAATATTGTATTACAGAATATCAAAACACAGAAAGAGCAACTGTAGGTATTGAAACATTGATTTGATATTTTATGAGTAAAATAAATTTTTAATTCTCGTCAGTACTGGAAAACTAACTTTATAAAGTTTATTATTATCTTCGTTGATTTCACGATATTACTGTATGCTGAGTTCAACGTTTTGCATAAAAAAATATTCGTTCACGCTGCCTCTACTACCGAAACAAACATATGCTAGTTGCTTTACCTATGACATGAAAATAAACTTGTTAGATTGAATGATTCGTGAAATGGAACACGATAATGCACAAGCGTGAAGATTTTAATAATTGCGATGTGAAGTAAATAAATAAAAGTAATAATTATGAATTTATGCAGTATCATAACATAAGATTTGTAGACATTAGACATACGTATATGTTATAATGAAAGAATTAACTAAATGAATATAATATATATTTATGAATCGTATGAATTAAATAGATATATAATGAGTATGTTTATGTAATATATACGAATAATATAATACTCTAAAAAACGATACAATCATCGTCTAAACATATTTAAATTATTAGTACATTTTTATTTATATGAAACAAAATATGACGATCCTGCTGACCTATTCTAATAGCAATATATTTCTCGAAACTGTATATATTCATATATATCTTATATTATTCCGCCATCATTTATATTCCCTTGATAACGTCTAGACAAATAAATTGCTTCTTCTATTCTACAATTTCCTTAATGACATTGAACACTATCTTATTTGTGATAAGTATTTCATATTTGAGCAGCTATTACCTCCAGTTGCATGAAGTAACAAGTCACATTACTGTCCGTTTCTAGACATTAGTTTGGAACTAATACGTGAATTACACACGAGTGTTTAATTTGTTATTTCTTTCTTCAATCTGTACAGATTGAAAGTAAGTGTAAAGATTCAAAATCAAGTGACTCCTTCTCTCTACTTACATTTCCTTCTTTTTTTTATGAAAAAGAGAAAATTTGTACAGTTCCTTTTATAAACTTTAATATTATTATTTTTTTATAAACTTTATTCACATCATTCATTTGTTCTTAATCATTAAATAATATATAAATTCTTTTCGGCAATTATGAAAAATTCTGTTCAGATAATATTGTAGAATGTTCATGTGTGGAGTATAATCTCTATCTTCTTGAAATCGAATTTTTGAACAGTAAGGAACGAAGTTCACGATACTGTGACACATCTTTATATATAAATAAAACATTTTACTACAATACATTCAAAATATATTCAACATTTGTAGAAAGAACGAAAAATCATTGTTTTCTTAGCTTGTAACTTACATATTTGATCCTTAAGTGATATTCAGTTGTCACATATGGCTATTTATATTTTTAAAAAACTTAAACTATTTAATTTTATTGTGTGCTTCATATTCTTTCTGATAGAAATTAGTAATATAAATTTATACAAAATTATATAACATAAAGTAATTTTCATAGGCGTAATATAAAAGCCTAAATTGTCGTGGCTAATGTCCAAACATACCAGTTAAGGATTAGTATCATTGAAAGAAATATTTTTAATCTTTATTGCTTTCTCTACAAATAGACATGGACAACTACGAGGCAACAACGAGGATAATAATCATATTGAATCACATAGCAATGCTCCGTAACTTCATAGATCCAAGAAAGAACCTATTCAAATTTTTATGCAGCTGGATATGGATTATATCATTGATTTTTACGATCGTTGTCTGTGAATTTTGTATTGAGTTTTATCTTATAACTATATTAATGCCACGCAACATAGAATCTCTTACGTACATATTCCTATTTGCTGTCCATGTATTCGGGTATATAATTGTAGCAATCATTGGTTTGTACCAATCCAAGGTGAGTAATGGATCTTTCTTCAATTATACAGTACACATTATTTGATAAATTATTTTCTTTGAAGAAATACCGTTTTGTATTTTATATCATAATTTATATAATTAATTAATTTATATAATGTACTATTATTTATTATTTTATTGTTATATTTGCGCTCCAGCTAAATTTGTTATACGACTCCAAGGCATATCGGATAAACATTGAAAAATGTTATCACGTCGAGTGAAAAATCCTAGCTAATTTAATTATTTCCCTGAAGAATAAATTTTGCATTTCAATCTCAATAATTCGCAAATTTTCGATTTCTTTTTTTAAGCCTAATTCAATTTTTTTTACTTCCTCACTATTATCACTGCTGTTCTCAGTGTCATAAATAACTTCGTTATAATCGACTGCAGTATTCATTAAAGTGTTTCCATACATATCAGAGTCAGAGTCAAAAATACTTTTCAGAATATTCTTCCTTTTCCATTTTTTAATGGTGAAAAATTATTTCAAATTTTTGTCGCTGGTGCTTGTGGAATGCAAAGTATTAAGAAATAGATCAATAAACTGATGAATTATTTAGTTATTATTATTTTACTTATTGCTCAGAATGCATTGGCGTTGGTGAAACAGATTAACCAAGTGGACGAAAATTTAAGGAATATGGGAATTAAGATCGATTATCATAATTTGTTTCGTCATGTGAAGATCATCGGATGTTTCTGGCTACTGGACGCAACCATAATATGTGGAATTTTTTTGAAACGGATATTAAGAAACCTATCAATTATATCAATAATGGTTATCGGCAGCTACATTTTCGTTACAAATGCCAATTCAATTATTCTATATGATTACAACGTAGCCGTATAGTAAGCAAATAATAAAAACGTACACATTTTTTTATAAGATAATAACATTAATAAGATATTGGATTCATTTGACAACAATAATTCATTCTTTATTGAAGAGAAATTAATTCGTTCCCATTGGTTCATGAAAGTATTTGAATATTTATAATTGGGAACATTCATCTTTATGTTATGTGCGTTAACGAGATAAAATTATCATAATTGCACAAGTAAAATTTAAAACTCGAATATTTATTTATGAGATATTTATTAATAATAAATGTTAAACTACATACAGCATATGGCACATAGATTTATTAATAAAAAGAATAATACTTAAATACTTTTTTTGTTTAGTCAGTTAAATATGATCGATATATATACTTACTTATTCTCAATATTTCCTACATTTTCAATTTGATTTCATGCTTTTGCAATGTAACTAAAAATATCAGATCTCATAATAGATCTGATAAAATTTCAAAATGTGTCTTATAAAATAATATACAATTCATACACGGTATCAATAAGTATATATTCGGATATTTTCATTACACCACTGTATGTGACATAGTAATATTAGTTTCAACTTTTAAGATTAAATTATAACTCATATTATCATATTTTGCAGTTGGCTAGGATCGCGATTTGAAATGATAAACGAGCTTCTCAAAACGTTCCTTTCGGAGGACGATCAACTAAACAGCGAGGAATCCAGCGAAGAAGTTGTATTCAAACCAAGTAATAATTTCCGAAACCGACTGCAAATTGACAATTGCTCGTCCAGTCGTTCTCTAGAAGTTTCGACATCATCCACGAACGACACCTCGAGTTCTAAAAAAGAATTAACAATCAACGAAAAAATCCATTTGTTTCAACGAATCAGGTAAGCAGAGATCGAATAATAAAAAACTTAAAAAGCAAGAGTAATTACTGCATTTGTCAAAATTCTTCTTGTATTAAAATTTATACTATATTGAACAGGATGGTAAATTCTTTACTTATCATTAATATTTATCATTAACAATTATTTACTTATCATTAATTTATACCTTTTGGTCAAACTCAAATGTTATTGCAAATTCACCAAAGTATTCACCAATTACCAATTTAAATTTTTTTTTTTTAAGACTCTCTCTCTCGACTGCCACTGTTTATTATTCTAAAACTCGAAAATTTGTAAATTTAAAGAATCCTGCATCTGCAAGTCTGCAACGTTTCAAAAATGGTGAATCACATATTCAACGCCCAAATATTGATATACACGATCACGTCGTTGATAGTCTTTGATATATCAGTCTACTGCTTGTATATGGGTATGCGCAGAGGTACCTTTCCGGACATATGTTTAATACTAATATTCGTAATGGGCAATATATTTCGAATCTTGAAAATCGCTCTAATAAGCTATGACTGCGAATATACAATGAAACAGGTGAGAAATTTGTTTATCAATCTCTCTAACCTTACAGTATTCTGTGGATAATTTTTTATTAAATCACATGTCCCTGTCGAAGGAACTTTCTGCAAATTAGGAAATTTCTGAAACTCGAGATAAATAAGAACCATTTCATTCCAGTAGTATAATAAAGATTGTATTAAAAAATTGGAAAGAAAACTTTGAAAACTGCAGTGGAGTGAAGCATTGCAATTATAATGATATAAATTAGACTTTTGTTATTCATAAATCAGTGTTTTATTTTCACGATGAAAATTCAACTTGAACTTAAACAATTATATACGGCGACAAACAATAAAAGAATAATTTAACTACCGCTGACTACCGAATAAAATGAAGAATTTTTAGAAAAATTAAAGAACTTTCCTTTTCGAGGTAGGAGCAATGAGCTTAAAGTTTCAGCCTAATCGATTTTCAGGCGGACAAGACGATAAGCCTAGTCCACTCATGTCCTCTGTATCGAGAGAGCGCGGAATTAAAAAACGAGGTAAACAAAAATTGCATTTCTATTATCTTGCATGTAAAAGAAATTTTTTTTGAAAGAATGAAACGTACAATTGATCTGTTGGTAGACCCTCCAATTTGTGTGGCAAATATCGTACACGCAACTTGAAAAAACAAAATCAGTCCATTATATAGTGAACTACAGTTTCGTTCGTGACGTTAGTAATCCTTTTCCTAATTTCTCATCATTTTTATTCTTATAGTATCTATTAAAAATCTTTTCACGTACATCTTACAGTGTGTAACCTTTATATTGTCTTATTTGGTGATCATGGTGCAATTGACCCAAAACATGACTATGAAAGATCTGGCCTACAAAACAAATACAACCATCAAGTTTTAAACAGTACTGCAAGTATAACTGTATAACTTTCCATGCTTTTCGATAATATTTCATTACAGCATGACAAAAAGTAAAGATTGCTGTAAGTATTAAACATTAAACATTGTGCCGCGTAAGTTTAAAACTACTGTACATGTATTGTATTCTGTGTTTGAAGAGAAAAATGCGCTCGTCGTCGCTTAATTTAACGTGATTACATAAGTAGGTGCACAGTTTGAAAATAAAACACCACTGTTAGAATGTTAAGAATATAAAAAAAGATTCCAATCGAATGTTACTCTTCGGTGAGTTTTATGTGTTTGCATATTCAAATATTTCTTAACGCTAATATCATAGTTATAAGATAGAAATAAATTCTATGATTAATTTCGTTGCACTTGATTTTTGTCTCCTTTTGAATCAAAGAATTTCCCTGACTGCAATATAGGTGATCATGCGCAAATAATCCAGCATTTTGAATAAATAATATCAATGTAGCTCGTACGAATTGAAATAATAACTCTGGAGCTATCAGAGTGATGACCAATACATAATTTTTGTTAAATCATGTTAAATGATTCTTCGTTGAATGTGTAAATAAAAGCTTGTGTACTTCATTGTACTATAAGGTCCTTTAATTTTTTTTTCTTTTATCTTAATGGCTTACATCGAGTCAGAATTTCGGGATGCACGTTATAATGAATTAAAGTGTAATATAAGTGGACTTTCATGGACACACACGTAGAATACTAAAAATTTTTTACGTATAGCGTAGAAAGGTAGCGAATGAATTATAAAATGCTTTCTCCTGAAATGATCGCAATTACTCGGTGCCATTAACCAGCCATCACTTATATTTCCTTGTTAATGAATACAATTGCTTCATACGACAACTACTTTTGCTTTTGTAGATGACATTCTAGATGACATTCTGCCCGTGAAACACTTATTTGAATCAAATGTATATAATGTCCGATGAATTAGGTGCTGTCACCTTCAGTCGCACGGACAATCGAGTCACGTTAATGGCACGTATTCGTTCGTTTCGGAAAAGTAGAATTATTAATTATTGCTTCTATTATTTTTTAGAATGCACTAAAGTTAATCAGTGTAAACATTCACACTGGTGTTTATTTCGTTTCTTTTTTAAACTTACAAAAATCTCATTGTAAAGATTTGATTCAGGACAGTTATTGCAACTCTTTTGAAATTCGTTCGAAGTGTTTCGCGAAACGGGCGTGAAACAACTGTTTTCAAAGTCGCTGTTAAAAAAAGTATTTCACTTTTAACATCATTGAAAGAAGTCAATGATATTGTTAACATTTCTTATTTCAATTCTTCCGAATATATTAAAACAGCGATGGACAATTACGAGAAAACAACGAGGATAATAACCGTATTTAACTACATCGCGGGACTCCGCAACTTCATTGATCCAAGAAAGAATCTGCTGAAATTTATATGCAGCTGGATCTGGAACATGTCGATTTTTATAATCATTATCGTTCAATTTTATCATAACTTACATCTTTTGAAAATGTACATGCCATATAATGTAGAGCATGTTATATACATAATCCAATATTCTACGCATACATTTGGATATACGACTACAATGATTATCGGTCTGTACCAGTCGAAGGTGAATAGTTCAATAGTTCAATTATACAATATAAATCCTTGTTAAAAACGAAAAAGTATTCATGCTTATATAATATTTGTTATTTTATATTTAAAATAATATTATATTATTATGTGCTTGTGTGTATATATATGTGTGTGTGTATATATATAATCATATCTACTTGCACTATGTATGTAGTATTTATTATTTTATATTTAAAACATAAATCTGCTTCATAAGCAAATATTGTCGTATTTATGTATTTTTATTTATTTTATAGAACGTATCGATGTTGATAAAGCAGATTGACGAAGTGGACGAAAATTTGAGGAGTTTGGGAGTTAAGATCGATTATCACAATTTATTTCATCGTGTGATAATCGTCGGATTCTTTTGGATATTAAACGCTACCATAATATACGCAATTTTGCTTCACTGGATAGTTCATAAAACTCCAAACGTAGACGCGACATTAACAATTATTTATTACATTTACGTTTCGAATGTCCACTCAGTTATTTTATACGAATACAACGCAACCATATTGTACGAGAACAGTAAAGAAACTCATGATTCCACTTAATAACAGGATGCTTCGAATAAAAATATTCATAATAAAATATTCATTTATTTTCCTCGTGACTCTTGTAATTAAATTAATCTGAATTACTTTACAGTTGGCTTGGATCGCGATTTAAAATGATAAACCAGCTCCTAAAAACGTTGCCCTCGGAGGACAATGAAGGTAACGCTACGGAATCCAACGAGGAAATCATTTTCAAACCAAGTAGTAATTTTCGAAACCAATTAGAAGTCGGCTGTTCGGTATCGGTTTGTTCTTCACAAGTCTCACAGATATCTTCCATGAACGTCACATCAAATTTAAAGAAAGAATCACCGACTGATGAAAATCTTCGTTTACTTCAACAAATCAGGTAAACAGAATTAATAATAATAATAAAGATTAAAGAGCAAGCAATGTAAAAAGAATGAAAAATTATGATAATCAGAAAAGCCAGTTATAATATCTTTATTCCTTTCGAGATGAATTTTTCTTTTAATAACGGACGCCACAATATGATGAATACGATATTTATAAATGGTAATGTACATCTCGAGATATAGGACATTAATTTAATAGAATAAGACTTGCTGATAGTAGAAAATTACTGATACTCATATATATTTTAAATACATATAAAATGTAATTCAAAATTACCAAATCTAATTCAAATCACTATATATTATTCTGCATCTATTAACGAATAAAGTGATTTGACAATTTGAAGGCTTCTGCATCTGCAAGTGTGCAACGTTTCGAAGATGGTCAACCAAATATTCAACACACAAATATTAATATATACGTTCTCACAACTGTTATATTCTTGTGTATGTGTCTATTTCATATACATGGAAACCCGCAGAAGAAATGATTTCATAGGCGCGTTAGCTTTGGAAATTGTATACTTGTCGGATAGCATACTTAGTGTCCTGAAAATTGCTGTAATGAGTATTGATTGCGAATACGCAATGAGACAGGTGAGAAATTTGTTTAACATTCTTTTGAAATCTTCGTTTTTACCTAATTACATGTTGCTGTCGTATTAGAAAGTTTATTCAAATCGTGAAAAATACGTCCCTATTCTTATAATATTTTAAATGTGTTATATAAAGATTGTATGATATAAATAACGATGATAAGAATGGTAAGATATGACGACACCATAAAGACAAAGATTATATCGAACCCTTACAAATCTTTTCCTCGATTGAAACTAAAACGAAATTGGCAAGAGAAATTCGAAGATTTCAACAGAGTTTTGCAAAATAAGAATTCCAAATAACAGATTGAAAATTATAGTTACTCTGTTGTTATCCATAAAGCAGTGTTTCACCTTCAATTACGAACATTCAACGTATTTCTTAAATTTATGCAGCGATGATGCGACAAAAAAATAAAATTGTAATCTGATGGCTATCAAATAATTTTGTGAAAAATTAAGTTTTTTTTAGAAAGGAGTAATAAGTTAAGTAATCGTCTAATCAATTTTCAGGCGGACAAGACAATAAGCCTTATCCACGCATGCCCTCTGTATCGTGAAAGCACGGAATTAAAAAACGAGGTAAAAAATAGGAACGCTTTATTATCTTGCGTGATGAATGAAATTATCTTGTAAAAGAAAAATGTAACATAGAATCGATCTGTTGATAGACCCTTCAATTCCTGTGGCAAATATCGTACACACAGCTTGAAGATACAAAATCAGTTCATTATGTATTGAACTACAACTTTGTTCGTAACGTTAGTATTCTTTTACATAGTTAGTATTCTTTTACATGTAATTCATGTAATTCTTTCTCGTAGAATGTATAAAATAATTTTTCACATGCTTCTTACAGTGTTTCTACTTCGTATTAACTTATTTGGTGATCATGGTACAATTAAGTCAAAACTTGATTTAACGTGATTACATAAATAGATGTATAGTTTAAAAATAAAGTACGATTGTTAGAATGTTAAGAACATAAAAAAGGTTTCAATCGAATTTATTACTCTTCGGTGAGTTTTATGTGTTTGCACATTGAAATATTTCTCAACGCTAATATCATAGTTATAAGATAGAAATAAATTCTATGATTAATTTCGTTGCACTCGATTTTTGTCTCCTTTTGAATCAAAGAATTTCCCTGACTGCACTATATTACATATGTATAGGTGATCATGCCCAAATAATCCAGCATTTTGAATAAATAATGTCAGTGTAGCTCATAAAAATTGAAACAATAACGCTAGAGCTATCAGAGTGATCAAAATGACCAATACATAATTTTTGTTAAATCATGTTAAATGATTTTTCGTAGAATGTGTAAATAAAAGCGTGTGTACTTCATTATACCGTAAGGTCCTGTGATTTTTTTTTTCTTTCATCTTAATGGCTAATGAAATCACACTTTAATCGTCAGGTAGTTCTAGTATTAATAACACGTACATCGAGTAATAATACCTAGTCAATATTACAGGGTGCACGTTATAATGAATTAAAATGTAATGTAAGTGGACTTTCATGGACACATACGTAGAATATAAAAAATTCTTTACGTATAGCGTAGAAAGGTAGCGAATGAATTATAAAATGCTTTCTCCTGAAATGATCGCAATTACTCGGTGCCATTAACCAGCCATCACTTATATTTCCTTGTTAATGAATACAATTGCTTCATACGACAACTACTTTTGCTTTTGTAGATGACATTCTAGATGACATTCTGCCCGTGAAACACTTATTTGAATCAAATGTATATAATGTCCGATGAATTAGGTGCTGTCACCTTCAGTCGCACGGACAACCGAGTCACGTTAATGTCACGTATTCGTTCGTTTCGGAAAAGTAGAATTATTAATTATTGCTTCTATTATTTTTTAGAATGCACTAAAGTTAATCAGTGTAAACATTCACACTGGTGTTTATTTCGTTTCTTTTCTAAACTTACAAACATCTCATAGTAAAGATTTGATTCAGGACATTTATTGCAACTCCTTTGAAATTCGTTCGAAGTGTTTCGCGAAACGAACGTGAAACAACTGTTTTCAAAGTCGTTGTTAAAAAAAGTATTTCACTTTTAACATCATTGAAAGAAGTCAATGATATTGTTAACGTTTCTTATTTTAATTTTTCTGAATATATTAAAATAGCGATGGACAGCTACGAGAAAACAACAAGGATAATAACCGTATTTAACTACATCGCAGGACTCCGCAATTTCATTGATCCAAGAAAAAATCTACTGAAATTTATATGCAGCTGGATCTGGAACATGTCGATTTTTATAATCGCTATCGTTCAATTTTGTCGTCACATACATATTTTGATAATGTACATGTCATATAATATAGAGCGTATTATATACGTAATCCAACTTTCCATTTATACATTTGGGTATACGATTACAATGATTATTGGTTTGTACCAGTCGAAGGTGAATAGTGTTCAATAGTTCAATTATACAATATTAATCCTTCGTAAAAACGAAAAAATATCCATGCTTATATAATATTTGTTATTTTATATTTCAAAAATAATATTATATTAATATGTGCTTGTGTGTGTGTATGTATATATATATATATATATCTACTTGCACTACTAAATACTATGTATGTAGTATTTATTATTTTATATTTAAAACATAAATCTGCTTGATAAGCAAATATTATGTTATTGATGTCGTATTTATGTATTTTTATTTATTGTGCAGAACTTATCGATGCTGATAAAGCAGATTGACGAAGTGGACGAAAATTTGAGAAGTTTGGGAATTAAGACCGATTATCACAATTTATTTCATCGTGTGATAATCGTCGGATTCTTTTGGATATTAAACGCTACCATAATATACGCGATTTTGCTTCATAAAATTCCAAACATAGACGCGACAACTATTTATTACATTTACGTTTCGAATGTCCACTCAGTTATTTTATACGAATACAACGCAACTATATTGTACGAGAACAGTAAAGAAACACATGATTCCACTTAATAACAGGATGCCTCGAATAAAATATTCATAATAAAATATTCATTTATTTTTCTCGTGACTCTTATAATTAAATTAATCCGAATTACTTTACAGTTGGCTTGGATCGCGATTTAAAATGATAAACCAGCTCCTAAAAACGTTGCCCTCGGAGGACAATGAAGGTAACGCTACGGAATCCAACGAGGAAATCATTTTCAAACCAAGTAGTAATTTTCGAAACCAATTAGAAGTCGGCTGTTCGGTATCGGTTCGTTCTTCAGAAGTCTCACGGATATCTTCCATGAACGTCACATCAAATTTAAAGAAAGAATCACCGACTGATGAAAATCTTCGTTTACTTCAACAAATCAGGTAAACAGAATTAATAATAATAATAAAGATTAAAGAGCAAGCAATGTAAAAAGAATGAAAAATTATGATAATCAGAAGAGTCAGTTATATTATCTTTATTCCTTTCGAGATGAATTTTTCTTTTAATAACGGACGCCACAATATGATGAATACGATATTTATAAATGGTAATGTACATCTCGAGATAGAGGACATTAATTTAATAGAATAAGACTTACTGATAGTAGAAAATTACTGATACTCATATATATTTTAAATACATATAAAATGTAATTCAAATTTACCAAATCTAATTCAAATCACTATATATTATTCTGGATCTATTAACGAATAAAGTGATTTGACAATTTGAAGGCTTCTGCATCTGCAAGTGTGCAACGTTTCGAAGATGGTCAACGAAATATTCAACACACAAATATTAATATATACGTTCTCACAACTGTTATATTTTTGTGTATGTATCTATTTCATATACATGGAAACCCACAGAAGAAATGATTTCATAGGCGCGTTAGATTTCCAAATTGTGTACTTGTCGGATAGCATACTTACTGTCCTGAAAATTGCTGTAATGAGTATTGATTGCGAATACGCAATGAGACAGGTGAGAAATTTGTTTATCATTCTTTTGAAATCTTCGTTTTTACCTAATTACATGTTCCTGTCGTATTAGAAAGTTTATTCAAATCGTGAAAAATACGTCCCTACTCTTATAATATTTTAAATATGTCATATAAAGATTGTATGATATAAATGACGATGATAAAAATGGTAAGATATGACGACACCATTATAAAGACAAAGATTATATCGAACCCTTACAAATCTTTTCCTCGATTGAAACTGAAACGAAATTGGCAAGAGAAATTCGAAGATTTCAACAGAGTTTTGCAATATAATAATTCCAAATAACAGATTGAAAACTATAGTTACTCTATTGTTATCTATAAAGCAGTGTTTCACCTTCAATTACGAACATTCAACGTATTTCTTAAATTTATGCAGCGATGATGCGACAAAAAAATAAAATTGTAATCTGATGGCTATCAAATAATTTTGTGAAA